>NC_064920.1:766751998-767056191 GCF_023897955.1 Schistocerca gregaria
ACACACGGCAACAGATCCCCACTCTCTCTCCCCCCCACTCTCTCTCCCCCCCACTCTCTCTCCCCCCCACTCTCTCTCCCCCCCACTCTCTCTCCTCCCCCCCACTCTCTCTCCCCCCCACTCTCTCTCCCCCCACTCTCTCTCCCCCCACTCTCTCTCCCCCCCACTCTCTCTCCCCCCCACTCTCTCTCCCCCCCACTCTCTCTCCCCCCCACTCTCTCTCCCCCCCACTCTCTCTCCCCCCCACTCTCTCTCCCCCCCACTCTCTCTCCCCCCACTCTCTCTCCCCCCCACTCTCTCTCCCCCCCACTCTCTCTCCCCCCCACTCTCTCTCCCCTCTCACCCCCACTCTCTCTCCCCCCCACTCTCTCTCCCCCCCACTCTCTCTCCCCCCACTCTCTCTCCCCCCACTCTCTCTCCCCCCCACTCTCTCTCCCCCCACTCTCTCTCACCCCACTCTCTCTCCCCCCACTCTCTCTCCCCCCACTCTCTCTCCCCCCACTCTCTCTCCCCCACTCTCTCTCCCCCCCACTCTCTCTCCCCCCCACTCTCTCTCCCCCCCACTCTCTCTCCCCCCACTCTCTCTCCCCCCCACTCTCTCTCCCCCCCACTCTCTCTCCCCCCCACTCTCTCTCCCCCCCACTCTCTCTCCCCCCCACTCTCTCTCCCCCCCACTCTCTCTCCCCCCCACTCTCTCTCCCCCCCACTCTCTCCCCCACTCTCTCCCCCCCCCACTCTCTCTCCCCCCCACTCTCTCTCCCCCCACTCTCTCTCCCCCCCACTCTCTCTCCCCCCCACTCTCTCTCCCCCCACTCTCTCCCCCCCACTCTCTCTCCCCCCCACTCTCTCTCCCCCCCACTCTCTCTCCCCCCCACTCTCTCTCTCTCTCCCCCCCACTCTCTCTCCCCCCACTCTCTCTCCCCCCCACTCTCTCTCCCCCCCACTCTCTCTCCCCCCCACTCTCTCTCCCCCCCACTCTCTCTCCCCCCCACTCTCTCTCTCTCCCCCCCACTCTCTCTCCCCCCCACTCTCTCTCCCACTCTCTCTCCCCCCACTCTCTCTCCCCCCCACTCTCTCTCCCCCCCACTCTCTCTCCCCCCCACTCTCTCTCCCCCCCCACTCTCTCTCCCCCCCCACTCTCTCTCCCCCCCCACTCTCTCTCCCCCCACTCTCTCTCCCCCCCCACTCTCTCTCCCCCCCACTCTCTCTCCCCCCCCACTCTCTCTCCCCCCCCACTCTCTCTCCCCCCCCACTCTCTCTCCCCCCCACTCTCTCTCCCCCCCCACTCTCTCTCCCCCCCACTCTCTCTCCCCCCCACTCTCTCTCCCCCCCACTCTCTCTCCCCCCCACTCTCTCTCCCCCCCACTCTCTCTCCCCCCCACTCTCTCTCCCCCCCACTCTCTCTCCCCCCCACTCTCTCTCCCCCCACTCTCTCTCCCCCCACTCTCTCTCCCCCCCACTCTCTCTCCCCCCACTCTCTCTCCCCCCCACTCTCTCTCCCCCCCACTCTCTCTCCCCCCCACTCTCTCCCCCCCCCACTCTCTCTCCCCCCACTCTCTCTCCCCCCCACTCTCTCTCCCCCCACTCTCTCTCCCCCCCACTCTCTCTCCCCCCACTCTCTCTCCCCCCCACTCTCTCTCCCCCCCACTCTCTCTCCCCCCACTCTCTCTCCCCCCACTCTCTCTCCCCCACTCTCTCTCCCCCACTCTCTCTCCCCCCACTCTCTCCTCCCCCCCACTCTCTCTCCCCCCACTCTCTCTCCCCCACTCTCTCTCCCCCCACTCTCTCTCCCCCCACTCTCTCTCCCCCCACTCTCTCTCCCCCCACTCTCTCTCCCCCCACTCTCTCTCCCCCCACTCTCTCTCCCCCCACTCTCTCTCCCCCCACTCTCTCTCCCCCCACTCTCTCTCCCCCCACTCTCTCTCCCCCCACTCTCTCTCCCCCCACTCTCTCTCCCCCCCACTCTCTCTCCCCCCACTCTCTCTCCCCCCCACTCTCTCTCCCCCCCACTCTCTCTCCCCCCCCACTCTCTCTCCCCCCCACTCTCTCTCCCCCCCACTCTCTCTCCCCCCCACTCTCTCTCCCCCCCCACTCTCTCTCCCCCCCACTCTCTCTCCCCACTCTCTCCCCCCCCACTCTCTCTCCCCCCCCACTCTCTCTCCCCCCCCACTCTCTCTCCCCCCCCACTCTCTCTCCCCCCCCACTCTCTCTCCCCCCCACTCTCTCTCCCCCCCCACTCTCTCTCCCCCCCCACTCTCTCTCCCCCCCACTCTCTCTCCCCCCCACTCTCTCTCCCCCCCACTCTCTCTCCCCCCCACTCTCTCTCCCCCCCACTCTCTCTCCCCCCTCTCTCTCCCCCCCCACTCTCTCTCCCCCCCACTCTCTCTCCCCCCCACTCTCTCTCCCCCCCACTCTCTCTCCCCCCCCACTCTCTCTCCCCCCCCACTCTCTCTCCCCCCCCACTCTCTCTCCCCCCCACCTCTCTCTCCCCCCCACTCTCTCTCCCCCCCACTCTCTCTCCCCCCCCACTCTCTCTCCCCCCCCACTCTCTCTCCCCCCACTCTCTCTCCCCCCACTCTCTCTCCCCCCCACTCTCTCTCCCCCCACTCTCTCTCCCCCCACTCTCTCTCCCCCCACTCTCTCTCCCCCACTCTCTCTCCCCCCCACTCTCTCTCTCCCCCCACTCTCTCTCTCCCCCTCTCTCTCCCCCTCTCCCCCCTCCCCCCCCCCACTCTCCTCCTCCCCCCCTCTCTCTAGTTGATTGCACCCTGTGTTCTCAGCATGTTGAATTAGGCATACACACCCCATGAGGTGGTCTTTTTGAATTCCCAGTCATTAATAAACCCCCTACTATTTTGCTACTACTCCTGTCACATTGGAACAACTCATCATAATTTCTTTCCAAAAACTGGATTTGTGACAGCATTGTCAAAACGTAAAACTACCGATGTTTTGGTCACTGTTGCAGGTGACCTTTAGGGTGTTTTTCTTTATTGCTGAATGAGAGAACTGTTTTCCTTATATACCTGCAGACATGGCTGTTACCTAATTTTGGTAGGCTGTTATGGACGACTGGAAGGGATGTTAGAAGTTCCTTATTGGTGTTATTATTTCTTGTCATTGGTGGAAACCTGACATGTTGATTGGAGTTTGTATTACTGGTTGTGATTAGTGGAAATTGGCGAATGGAAAACCAGGCAGCAGTTGTGACGTGGCATTGTTTTCCTGCTCTCTAGTGCTGGCTGAGGTGCGCCAGCACTCTTATATACCTGCGGTCACTGCAGTTTCCCATGTGCCTCTGTTTGTTGCTTCATGTGAGCTGTTGTCTAGTAAAGCTGTTACTGCTGGCAGCCAAGACGTTGGAAGTCTGTACCTGTATTCTCTCTTCATGTTAGTGGATCACTTTCCTATATCTATTGCCACTCTAATTTTTCTCCTGAAAGTAAAGAGGCTGTTTCGCCAGTACCTGAGCTTCAACTAAACCGATGTTTGGTGTTCTGCCACCACTGACTTTGTGTGTTGTAGTCAGATATATCTGTAGTGTTCAGGTATCTGTGTGGTGATAAGATACCCCGTCTCACCTACATACACTAATCCACATTTGCACCTAATTTTGTAAAACTCCAGCAGCATGTAGTTTGTGAACTAAATCTTTCGTTGTGTGAAGAACGTCTTTTATTCTGTTGCTGTTTTGGAAAATTTGCTTGATGCCTGCTATACATGCATCCTCTCATCACCACACTATGCGGAAGAAATTAGACGTACACACTTTAACAAAGAGGGCTCACAGGATCAGCAATGAAAAACATCCAAAGGGTGGACTAGAAAATGTTAAGTCCATTTTTGTTGCCAATGGTTATGGGATGAAACTGTGGCGACAGTGGAGGCAATAGAGGAGAGTAGGAGGAGGTACCAAACATCTCTCTATTACTATATGTTCAAAGGTGTCACTGAATGAGTGGGCAAAATTCTCCACTGAAGAGGCATCAAGCCCATTTCAGAAGCAGCAACAGAATTAAAGAGGTTCTTCGCACAACAAAACATGCAGTTGGCAAACATCCTATCAGAATTAGATAGCAGCCACCTTGCAGGTATATAAGGAAAAAGTTTTCTCATTCAGCAGTAAACAAAACAACCTGAAGGTCATTTGCAAAAGTGACCAAAACCTGTAGTTTCACATATTGTAAATGTAGTCACAAACCCAGAAATCTTTTTTAATGTGACAATGGCCATGGAAGCCCACATTTCTGTGTTTCAAAGTGTCCATTGGTGCTTAGTCTGAAAGGATTTTTAGTTTAGTCTGCAGTTACTCTGTAATTGTTAAATAACAGTACATCACGATGGTTATAGTGAAACTGAATTGGGTTAGACTTGTTGAAGTTCACGGAAAGGGAACTGACAGTAAACCGCTTGAGAATTTCGAAAAGTATCAAATGCATTCTTGAATATCATCCTTAACAGTCAAAAGTGCAAATTTCATCAACAAATATTGCTTATTTATGCTCACTGATTACTGCTATAGGCAGGCTGTTAGCTTGATTCTGAATTAAAAATGGACTTGGGGAAGAAACCTGAGGAACTAGTCACTTACATAACAAATATGCCCATCTGCAGTCCATTGTTTGCAAAATTACTTCCTCTTTCAAGTTAGATTTTAGTAGGTTACATATTGAGCAACTGACATAGTGCTGAGCTTTCTTCAATAAAACATTTTGATCAACACAATCTTCGGCTTTAGTCAGATCACTGGCAAATAGTTGTTTAATAATGTGCAAGATGTCATTTACAAATGTGGAAAGATCCTTTGAGTTGACACATTTTTAAAAGCAAAATGGTTTTCTGTAAATGTTCCCATTTAGTAAAGATATTTGACTATCTTTGCAGGGAATAATTGTAAAGTACTTGCGGAAATGAGACTACATGAAATTAGTATCTCTCTGTGAGAAGTGTTTCCAAAGAGCTATTCAACCATAAATAAAAACGTTGTCACAAATCTGAGTACTTATTCTGAGGATTCATCTTGTAGTATTTATATTGAGATACATTTAGAATTAGCTTAAATGGAAAATTTACAATAAAGGTGTGGAATAAGATCTGTACTAAAGAGAACATTGGAAGTTAAGAGACCAATTAGTCAAGAGATTTTAATTCCACTCTCCATTGTCATAAGACCAAAGCAATGTAAAATTATACTGTGAAACTTCATAGCATACTAATCTTTTGTCACAATGTCATAAAGTAAAAAATAAATTTTTGAACATTTTTTCAGACCGCTGAATCGGTAAAAAAGGCTCGAAGCATGTTGGAGTACAGTGAAGAATCTATTCAAGTTCCTCGAGTGTTGGTGGGGAAAGTCATTGGAAAGAATGGCAGGATCATTCAGGAAATTGTGGACAAAAGTGGTGTGGTAAGTTTGTTTTTAACCATTTAAACACAAGTCATAACATGCCACAAGAAAAGTGAATTTTTTAACATTGACTACCTAACTTGATTATATCACAATGTATTCTTTAAATCTTTGATCATTCACAGCAAATAAATGAAAAGATAGATCGGGCTTTAGAGTTCTATAATTCATCGGGTAGAAAAGAATTGTCCAGTAAGTTTGAAACTTTTTTTATTAGCAAGCCCCCAATTTTTTAAAGAATGAAACTCACATGTGTAAAACAACTTCAAAAATCTGATTACTTTACAAATGGGTTAATGTGTTAAATATTTAACATTAAGCATGTGAGTGAACAGTAGCTCAGAAAAGAGGGGAAATTATGTTTAAACTTTATTAGAGGTCACTAAATGCTCTCATAATAAAACACTGGCTGAATATAGTCTGTGTAATTTTGCACCCCATTTTAAACAAAAACAGTATATTCATACATGAGGATGTTTCATGTAATCTCGTGGACTATTTCTCCTAAATTGATTGTTTTGCAGGTACATTCAGAGATACATATAGATACTGTCTGCAAAGGGTACTGCAAATAGTTAGTAGTAAGAAAGTTATAAATTAAAACGTGATGCTGAAGTTTTTACTGTGTGAACAAGGAAAATGTAGTAAGCAATAAACTGTGTGTACTCGTTCCTATTACGAGGACTTGGATGAGGCATGTTTGCAAGGTTGGTTTGACTACACTTAAAAAATTTCTCTGGGGAGCTCATACACTCACTCCACACAGCCCTGCTCTCTCCCCATGCAATTCTGAAGGAAGGCACTTGTGGCCATTTATTTAGACGCCTGGGTACAATCATGGTTATGTAGGCAACTGCAAACATTTTGCTGTGAAGGCACTGACCACCTTATCTCAAACTAAGTGTATTTCAAAGGTAATCACCATAACTGTTAATAATCAGCAGTTTACTTGCGTGCCTTCCATCTGTCTCAATTACATTTGACTGCTCCTTATAACGAGTATGGTGCATTTATAACCAAACAGCATAAACTGTCGCACCCAAGATCAACAACAAAGTCTCAGAAATAGGTGAGGCTGCTGCTGGAGGTGATTACAAATGACCAGTAAACACACTCAAACTGAACTGCTTTATATTTCCCCTAAACAACAAAGTGGGAATAGTTCAAAATTCCCTTAGATTTTATGTATTTCCGATGTAAAATAAATTTCCTTAGAATGATAAAAAGTGAAGTTTAGGTTTTCATATCCCCAGAAGTGATTGTGGGATAAACCTGAAACTTTTCACACAACTACTCATTAATACGAGGTCTTTGAATATAAAATTTCAGGTTGCTCCTGCTTTCCTGTAGTTTACAGATCAAGTGCAAAGTTGACCATTTTTGTGTATGGCCTAAAATTGGCATTTTTAGCCCACTATTACAAAAAGTTTCCTGTGGACTCTTACACCATTTTCATTTTAAGGACTCTGTTTTAGACCACCTAAAACACTAGTTATGGTTCTGTAATACAAGCACATAAGAGCTTAAAAAGCAATGACAGGGTGGAGTTGCATTAAAAATATGCCCATATTCCATCGGTACTCAAATTTGACATTTTATTATCTTCTAAGAGTGTTTAGTACACTCTGGGAATGGCAGTATTATAAATCCTGATTGCTAGGAAGTTAGACTGAGTCAGAAGAAATGAAAACATAAAAAAAGAGGGTGTCTCTTGTTGAAAGTCATCATGATGTATTTCAGCCTGTTTTTCTGCTAAAGGTAGTGCAGAATCATACAGGTTATAAGCTTGATGTTCAACTGTGTGATACCAAGGCACTGGAGATAATGGTAGTAAAATCGTTGTGTAACAGCTGCAACACACTCGCTTGGTGTGTGGTTTATGTGGAACATAAGGTGCTTCTTAAATTGTAGAAATGTGTTGTTGTGGTCCATGGTGGTTCAACCACTAATGATTTCTTTTAAAGTGAGAAAACCAGCATCCCCATTGCCAGAGGGGCCACACCCAATAGCTGTGCTATAGCAGCCACAGGTGTTATTTTACTACAGATTACCAGGCCTGTTCATACACACTAGAAGTGCCAGAGGCCAAAGCTAGAAAAATATCTTTCTCAAGGAAAACTATATTGCTGGCCAGATGACGTTACTGATGACAGTGGAATAATTGCAGTATTGTGCTGTTCTGAAACCCAGCTCTTCCCACTCCTTGATGGCCTGAAAAATGAATTTACTGGGGTATGGTGGGTGTGTAAAGCTTATTAAAGCATCCTTCTGCTCAATGGAAGTATCAGATATTTCCAGCCAACTAGTCTTTTTCATAATTGCAAGCAGCATATTGTCCTGGCTGGAAGTCCACTATAAATATCTCTTTCAATCCGCCACTAATTTTGTCCAGAAAAGATGGTGCATCATTTGAAGCTCCACTGATATGAATTAGTGTTTCTTCAGTTTTCTCCAGTTCCTGCTAGGGTATGCCAATGTTTAAACCACTCTTTTCGTAAAGCTTTCTTTTGTTCAATTTCTTATTTGCTGATAAAATCAAATTTAATGCCATTAATGCTTGGTGCAAAAGTGAAACAGAGCTACATGTGAAAGAGTCTGCTTATTAGTTAATCATTGTGAGCTTGCTGTGTCTACTAATTGCTTTGTTGTATCTCCAATCCCATCACAAGGTGATTTTCCATGACTTGTAGCAAAAAATTCCGTTCTTTTCTCATTCCAAAGTGTATTTTGTTACAGGACAAATATAGAATTTTTGAAACTTTTGTATTGGGCACTGGAGGCATTACTGAAATCATAGATGTAGGGATATCTGAGCAAACTGTTGTAAATTTTTAAGGAGCTCTTGATAAAATGTCCACGTTAGTTACATCAGGTCCCAGACAATCACTGACAATGCCAAATCCAATGGATTCTACATTCTGATTTTGGTGAAAACAAATGACAAATAGGTGGAGTGTTGCTTGACTACACTGATGGGGAAAAAATCGCAACACCAAAAAGTAAATAATGTAGGTAATGAAATTTCATTTGTCTAGCTAAAATTCAAAGATGGAAAATGCAGAAGGGGATATAACATTATGAGGATAGCTGTTACTCATCATATAGCAGAGACCGTGAGTAGCAGATAGGCACAACAAAAAGATTGTCAGAAAATGAGTGTTTGGACATTAAGACCTTTGTCGGAGATAGCGAGCGTGCGCCACAGTCTCTGCCTGCTGAGGCCACACCGTGAGCAGCAGTGCATGATGGGAGATGCAACCTAGTGGTGGACGTTTGGAGGAGGCTGTATCAGGGAGGGATAGCAGGTTAGGGGTGGGAGTCAGTAAGGTGTTGCTTGGGGGGAGCATACAGGGGCAAGGTGGAAGAGGATAGGGCAGTTTGGTGCAGTCAGGAGGTTAGACAGGAGGCAGGGGAGGGCTAGTGGAAAACGAGAGTGGTAAAGAGACTGTGGGTGCATTGGTGGAGTAGAAAACTGTAGTGCTGGAATGAGAACAGGGAAGGGACCAGACGGTACAGACAAAGACTAACGAAGGTTGAGATCAGGAAAATTACAGGAACGTAGAATACATTGCAGGGAGAGTTTCCATCTGCGCAGTTCTGAAAATCTGGTGTTGGTGGGAAGCATACAGATGGCACAGGTTGTGAAGCAGTCGTATAAATGTGGAACATAGTGTTGGAGGGAATGCTCAGCAATGGGGTGGTCCAACTGTTTCTTAGCCGCAGTGTCCGCCCCTGGTAACTCCGTGGTCAGCATGTCGGAATGTCATACCTAATGGCCCAAGTATGATCCCCGGCTGGGCCGGAGATTTTCTCCGCTCAGGAACTGGGTGGTGTTATTTGTATCATCATTTCATCCCCATCGACACGTAAGTCACCGAAGTGGCATCAGCTCGAAAGACTTGCACCCGATGAGAGGCCCTTGCCACATGGCATTTCCATTTTAGCCACAGTTGGTCGGTGGCCATTCATGTGGCCACACATCTTGTTGGTAGTCACATTCACATAGAATGCAGCACAGTGGTTGCAACTTAGCCAGTAGATCACTTGACCGTTGCCAGAAATGGTTTACAATGGCTAAATTTCTGCCAATTCTTTCTGCAGTGTCACACAAGGAACATCCAGCTTATCATAGCCCTTTTGCATAATCTCTTTTGAACACAGTGAGATGGTGATAATGGAGTCTTTGTCATCTTTCACATTCTTGACTAACATAAACCACCACATCCAATCCTAGTGGTAACTAATGCCCACAACTGGTACAGCATGTATTTTAAGCAAACCTGATCTGCATCCTCATAATTACGCTACTAACACCACTTAAGCGACTGGGGCGAAATTTATACGCAATAATTTCCTGAAGATCTTGCTCTATGCAATAGCTGGTGACTGCAGATGCTACTGCTTCTGATCCAGGATGTTTTTACAGCGATGTGTAGCACACATTCTTTAGATTCTAGTCTCAAAAATGCCTTGCTGAGAAGTTTCTCATAATTTTCACTTGCTGCTGCTCCACTAAACATAAGCTCAACGTTCTGTAGTAGTACACAAATTCAAACTGCCTGCATTGCAACTATACTCTGTTCATCATAAAAATAAACCTGATGAAAACGTTACACCATATATTATTCTGTGTTTTCTTGAATGTCATTGGATTTTGTTCCACATGCAGCAGAAGCAAAGCTGTGTCCATTACAGTCAAGTATGATCATAAGAATAAGTTTTATGCTGTATTAAGCACACAGACTTAACAATAATGCAAGACAGCTTTAGTGCCGCATTTAACTTGGACAGCACTGGCCGACCAGCTGGTCCAACTAACCTGCAATGATGTGAGCAGTGCAGTTCAAACATCAAGAGACAAGCAGAAAAAACAGTACTTCTTCGAATGTCATTTAACTTTTAAAGACAATGAAATATTTGGCAAAACTACAGCACTACCGCATCCTCCTTAGGTGACTAGGCAGAAAGCTTAAATGCTCTCGTTCTCACCTAACATAGAACTTTTTCACCAATCCTGTTTGTAATTAGAATACTAATGTAAACACATGGGAATTTTTCTGAGCAAGCTTTGTGTGATGCAAAAGCATACTGCGGAGATTTCACCGTATTGTTGAATACTGAAGTCACTGAAAGTATTAACTACAGTCAGTCATCTGGTAATCTCTTAGCTCCTTACTTGTCCGAATCTGAGAAAGACAGATAATGAGTCAGTCAACAACAGAATCTATGAAGCCACACAGGCACCGCAGTTTCTCCTCTTCTTTTAGGACTTTCCATTGTATATCCCACCAGCTTGCAGCAGTTGCGTGTGAAAATGCTGCGTGCATTAGTTCCAGTGCATCTGGCATCTTAACAGTCTTGTTATTTCTCCGTCATCCTCTAACTTGGCTCCAGATCAGTTCTGTTTGGTTCATATTGTAACGGTACAGAGGCAGATGTAAAAATGTGGCATTTGTATGGTGTGATAATGATTTTCTCTCATGTTTCTATGACACGTATCACTCTGGTTCTTGTGAGGCTTCATCTGTGGTATAAAATGTAGTCCAAATAAAGTGTCTTTGGTTTTCTCACTTTTTTACTAAAAATTAAATTCTTATACTTTCTTAATTTAAACAACCTTTATTAAGTCTTTCATTGCATAGTGATATATAACAATTTATATTAGTAATGAAAACAGGCAATTTGCATGTAATATGTAATTAGAAACAAGACGTGTGTTATTCATAAGAAAATGTTATTAATTTTACAATTATGATTTGTAGGTATTTCAAATTGAATGAAAAGAAAGATACCAAAGGCGGGACTTGAACTTGAACCAGCAATCCATGAATTGCACCTGATTAATCTTCTATGCTACCGATTCTGCTATATATCCAATATGCATTTGTATCTCGACTGTATCAAATACAATCCCTCAGAAAATTTCAAAGCCAGGATTTTTTGCCCCTTCCCCCCCTCAAAAATTTTTTAAAAACATTTACAACAACCTATTTCTCGGCACGTCTTAATCGTATTCACTATGAAGCAGGAAGCACTCTCAGCTACTCTCACATTGCATATTATCAGCATGACAATCGGAGCACAACAGTGCAGACTGTGACTCTACCGATTTTTTGATAAAAGCTACATAGCTAAAGCATGATTAAGAAAAACCTTGATGCCTGTTAATACGTTAGAATGTCTTAGTTTCTTCACCACTGCCCACAAACTCTACAACGATCTCCAAACCTCCCCCATGTCCCCACATAGCTGACAAACCATGTCTCGATGATCATTACACCTACCCCATGCTCCAAAACTCCTTCCCACCACCACACAGAATCCAGAACCTTAACAGACCTGCAGCACAGTCACAAAACTTTCATCCAGAAGCATTAATCCCACAGAAATATCAGTCCTTTCCAAAGGCATTACGTTTTCCCCACTCCCAAATTAAATTGTGCAGGACTTCTCTCCTTCTCCCGGTCCCTACAGTGGACACACTTTTTCGCCACTAATCGTAACAAGCAGACTCAACCGAAGATCAAGATTTAACTTTGCCTAACACAGTTCACTCCTCCATCCAACTGTGATCATCCTCCCCCACTGCCCCCCTAACCACCCCCTGTTAACTTTCCAGAATTTCTTAACCTCGAACCTTGCCTCACCATCATTCCCCAAATCCTTCAACATGCAAACTAACCTTACATCCACAGAAAAAGCTGCAGTCCACCATCTAAAAGCTGATCCTGACTTCATAATCTTATGTGCGGACAAAGGCTCTACCACTGTTTGAACCGCAAGGATTACTTAGTGGAAGGACTCCGCCAGCTGTCAGATACCAACATACCTTGCCACAGTGACCCCATTCCAGTTATACAGCAGGATGTCCAGCCACTACCTAAAATCATTAGGGCCAGCCCAGAACCTCTCTCTACTCACCCCTAACACAACCCTGCTAATACCTTCTACATGCTTCCTAAAGTCCATAAACCTAACCACTCAGGATGCCCCATTGTGGCCAGTTACTGTGTCCCCTCTGGGAGAACCTCTCCTCTCGTAGACTAACACATCCAACCTATTACTCAGAACCTATTCTCCTATATAAAAGGTACCAACCATTTCCTCTATCGACTCTCCAGTTCCTCTCCCTTTACCACACGGTGCCCTGCTTGTCACTATTGATGCCACCTCCCTGTACACTAACATTCCTAATGCCCATGGCCTTACTGCTATCGAACACTACCTTTCCAGATGCCCTATTGATTCCAACCCAACAACCTCCTTTCTAGTCTCCATGGCCAACTATATCCACATCCACAATTACTTCTCGTTTGAAGGCATTACGTACAAACAAATCCGCGGTATGGCTATGGGCACCCACATGGCACCATCCTATGCTAACTCATAGGCTATCTAGAGGAATCCTTCCTAAAAACCCAGAATCCTAAACCCCTCACCTGGTTCAGATTCATTGATGACATCTTTGCTATCTGGATTGAGGGTGAGGACACCTTATTCACATACCTCCAGAACCTCAACTACTACTCCCCAATTTGCTTCACCTGGTCCTACTCAACCCAACAAGCCACCTTCCTAGATGTTGACTTCCACCTCAGAGATGGCTACATCAGTACCTCTGTACATATCAAAACTACTAACCACCAGCAATACCTCCACTTAAACAGCTGCCACCTGTTTCATACCAAGAAGTCCCTTCCGTACAGCCTAGCCACCTGTCATCATCGCATCTGCAGTGATGTGCAGTCCCCCTCTAAATATACCAAGGGTCTCACTGAAGCCTTCACTGACTGTAATTATCGTCCCATCCATGTAGAAAAACAAATCTCCTGTGCCTTATCTTTCCAGTCTCCCAACACCTTCCAAAGTCCCACAATCCGGCCACAGAGAAGCATTCCCTTCGTAACTCAGTATCACCTGGGACTGGAGCAACTGAATTACATTCTCCGCCAGGGTTTTGCTTACCTCTTGCCATGCCCTGCCCACTATCCTTCCCACCCTTCCTACGGTGGTATTCCGCCATCCACCGAACCTACACAATATACTCGTCCATCCTTACACAACCCCTGCTCCCAATCCCTTACCTCACGGCTCATACCACTGTAATAGACCTAGATGCAAGACCTGTCCCATACATCCTCCTCCCACCACCTACTCCAGTCTGGTCACTAACATCACATATCACATCAAAGGCAGGGCTACCTGTGAAACCAGTCGTAATTTACAAGCTAAGCTGCAACTGTGGTGCATTCTATATAGGCAAGACAACCAACAAGCTGTCTGTCCACATGAATGGCCACGGGCAAACTGGCCAAGAAAAAAGTGGAGTGCCCTGTTGCTGAACATGCTGCCAAAAATGATATCCTACATTTCAATGACTGCTTCACAGCTTGTGCCATATGGATTCTTCCCACCAACACCAGCTTTTCGGAATTGCGCAGGTGGCAACTTTCCCTGCAATACATCCTATGTTCCCATAACCTTCCTGGTCTCAATTTTTATTAGTCATTGTCCTCACCCATCCAGCCCCCTCCCTGGTTCCTTTCCAGCACTACACAGCCGTCATTTCACCACCACACCAAGTCTTTTTATTTCTCTCCCTTTCCGCTACTCCCCCCGCCCCCCTCCTCTCACCTGCCCTCTGTGTAAACTGCAGCACTGCACTGTCCACCACCCCCACCATACTATCCCTCCCCGCCCCTGCCATCTCCTACCCCCAGCCAGTCACTGCTCCCATCATGCACTGTTGCTGCTGCTCGCAGTGTGGTTTCAATTGCCTGAGACTGCAATCGTGTGTGCGAGTTGTGTGTGTGCGTATGAGTGTTTTGTTGACAAAGACCTTAATGGCCGGAAGCTATAATTGTGAGAATCTTCTTCTTGTGCCTATCTGTGACTCAGTATCTCTGCTATATGGTGAGTAGCAACTTTCCTTCTCTAATATTGTTACATTCCTTCCTGGATTTTCCATTGTTTGATTAAAGTTTCATTTAATGTGACTGAGTAACAACATGACTAATGCATAAGTAAGACATACTTTTTAGAGGGTAACAGTATCAATGTACGTGTGCTTCGGCTTCTGGCCAATCGTAGCATGTGTGTTTGTTTACATCCGGATCATTCTTATCATTGGTGAAGAAATAATACCACAGAGCTGACAGAGTATAGATTTGGTGTTTTTCAGTCCTTTTTTATCTACACATGAAATGAACTAAAACAATACCATTTATCTGACACTGCAGAGAAATAGATGGAAATACTCCACAAGTGCAAAAGAATGAGATACTGCGTAACTAGACTGTTTTGGATGCAGTAAAAAATACCAGAAGAATAATTAAATTCGTATGTAGATTTCTTAATCATTTTTTTCGTGGGCCATCTAATGACACAGGTAATTTTAATTGTGTATGTTAGTGTTGTTACTGCTATCGAAAGATTTGCACCAGCGAACGGTCTACTCAGTGGGAGGCCCTAGTCACACGACATTATTCTTATATGCTATTGTAATCATTATTTATCATAAAGACATAAATTTTAAATTAAACTTTGTGCATCTTAAGTTTTCAAACAGTTGTTGTCTTAAAATTTCACTGACTGCATCAAAGAATGCACAAAGTGATGTAGCAATCACCGGTGCCATTGGAGACAACACTTCTCATTTATTGCTACATGATGCTGCCATTTTTTTAAAGATACAGTTCAGATAACTTTCGGAATTTGATGCAAGCAAGGATGTTGAAAGTGGAGGTCAAGAATTTTTTGGTTACTTGAATAGTGACATGTAAAGGAAATCCTAAAGCCTGCTGTGAAGACTGAAAGACAAATGCCAACAAAACTCCAAGAATGTTTGGACAAGCATATGTTGGATATAAAGGAAGTTGAAGCGGCAGAATTACTTGTAATAGAGATGTGCAAAAATTAGATCTGATGCTTACTTCAGAGATGTATTGGTAATCAGTTCAAAGGAAGTGTCATCCAATTTCTGTTGGTGAGAGGCAAGCGACTTTTAATGTTCTCTGGGAAATGTCATGGGGTCAGAGGAAGATTTACATAATTAATCTTGTGGACATAATTCCAACCAAACCTCCATGGAAGATCACTGGTGAATGCAGGAGAAAATCTACACTGGTGTATCATCTCAGAAATAATACAGAAAAACAAAATGCAAAATGTTTCTCGGTACTCAAGGCATTAAACAATGAACAGTGAGGTACTGGCTGGATAATTCCACACAGGGGATGAGTCTGATAGAGAATAGTCATGTTTATGAATAAAACAAATTGAGAAGAAAAATGAAAAAAACTTCATAAAATAATTCATGGACTGTCTTCTGAAACTGCCATCACATTACTGCAGGAAGTCTTCATCCAAGCTATATCTTGAGCTTGTTGTACAAAGGTGTATGGACTCTACACCGAAAAATGCAGTAAGGAACAGGTTTCACCATCAAGTCGGGCTACCTTCAACCTGATTTTCAAAGAGGCTAACCTTAGCTTATTTTCTTCCAAGAATGATGAGTGCAACTTGTGTTGTAGTTACAGACTTGGAACATTGTGTTAAGACATGTGGAAGCACATACAATAGAAATAGCAAGAAAGGTTGCAGAAAGATCTAGATAAGAAAGACGCCTAGCTCAAGCTACACTAGGCTCATCCAAACTTTGCACCTGGAGTGCTAGCACCCGTGATCACCCAAGAGCAGCGCCTCGGGCGAATTCGTATGTTGTTGCAGTAGCCGAGCCATGTCGCTTAGCTTACTTTGCAGACCGCCCACTGCACCTCGCCATGCCACTGTACACACGCTATGTACGGAAGAAAGATCACCGTGCCAGCATAGATCAAAAGCATTAATGTGGCACAAAGTTGTCTGTCAACAGTTGTAGGGCTGCAGTGGATTGTGATAGATTGTTAATATCAGCATACAAAAAATAGGACCGGTGGGTCCACACTATTTAGACCTGAGTGTGAAATTAATTTATTTTGTACTGCTGTCAAAAATCATGCCAAATGTTCAGTATGTCTTCGAAACATCATGTATTTAAAGAAGTGCGCTACCTGTCACAAAGAGCAGCTCGAAAATTTGTCTTAAGAAGAACACCAGTCAAGGCTTGAAGAACTGAAAGATAATTTCAGGCAGCATTACAGTGAAGTGAGTTTTTCCTGTAGTATGACTCTTTATTATTTATAAGAATGACAAATAAAACTATATTTTATAATCTGATATGTCTCTTGGCAGTGTGCCAGTTATTGAATATCAGCAACAAGGAAAACTTCTTTTCGGTTAATTTTTATATTTGGGTTGCATTAAATAGTGTTTTGAATTACCAGAAGAAGAGTTTGACAACAGATTTTTGGAAATAAATGAGCTTCAGCTGGCCTTGGGTATATTTGTTCACACGTTTTCCGTTTGGGCAGAGGACGTCTCAAGTGTTTCAACTAGAGCTAATTAATCTATAGTAAGACATGCGCATGAAGGACAGTTTTTTTACATACAAAACTTTGGATGATTTTTACAGCTGTTTTCGACTAGAGAAGTATCCTCTTTTGCACAAGCACGCGGCCAAAGTTCTCTCAATGTTTTATTCCACGTATATTTGGGAGCGCTTTTCTCCCTTTTAAAGCTTGCTAAAACTAAGAACCATTCACTACTTAACGATAAAAATTTGACTTATTCTTATAGGTTAGCAGTCTCCCGGAATATTGTACCAAACCTGGACAAAACTATTTCCTTGGAAAAGAAAAAGTGTGAAATGTTAATGGTATTCTTTAACAAAGTTGACTGTAAGGATTAAAGGTCTTTATAACCTTAATTCTATTTCTTAATAAGTTTCCAAACTTCCTCAATTAAAATTATTGTTCACAAAACAGCAAACTAAGGGTTCGATGTCTAAAATCTGGAAAGGGCTACATAATAGCTGCAGGGGGGGGGGGGGGGGGGGAAACAAAAAAAAAAAAAAACACTGTTTAAACTACTAACAGTAAGAATGAGATTCTATATTCCTTACACAAAATTATTTCTAAAATAAAATATTTGACACTAGTTCATTTAAGAAATCGATGTCTTTCAGAAGACGCCTATTGTACAGATGACGATTGTGCGTGTGCAATACTAATAGAATCAAACTGTGGGTGAGAAAACTGATAAGTTGTTCTCCAATTCTTGTTTTGGATATTGTTTTCTGAAGTTCTGCATATTCTGCCACACAAACACTAATTATTACCTAAACAGTAAATGCTTTGCTTGTTTTACTGCTAATCGGCCACTTCCTCTGATTTTTGTTTACATTGGATCTGACAGTCCACAGCTTAGAGCAGTGCTGTGCGGTCTCCATCCATCTGCCAACACTAGCAACACACGATCGTGTACGGGGTGCTGAACTACACTGCCTTGAGCTCGTGGGGCACATTTCTTGGATGAGGATGGTCTACACCATGGACTTACAGGCTGTAAAAGTAGCACTACTTTTACAGAACAGTACAGTTTATTATTATTTAAAAAAAGCCTATCGATAACTGCATAATGTATAGTTTAGAAAGATATGATGCACTGTGTTACTGGTTAAATGAAACACAAGGCAAATTGGTTGCATCATGTTTGGCATCATGTATGAGGTGTGCATACAACCCAAAATGATTAAGGAAAATCCTTTCCCAGTCATTTTGTAATCTGGCAACTGCACATGGCAGAACAGAAACGTGACATTATAAAACGCCCTTTTAAGATTAGAAATTGATTCAGGAGCAATGATTATGCAAAAGATTTTGGGAAAAGGTCATACTTTGATGGAATGTGACTCAGTTTACGTTCCATTGAGTGCAAGCTCGAAAAAGGACGTGAAATTACACTTCCTAGCCAATATGCCTCGACATCTACAGAGCTGAGAAGAAAGCAATGACCTTACAAAATCCATTACCTGGATTACTCCTTTTTTCACTAACTATGCAGAGAAAAGGTTGTGGCTGTATTGCTTAATTAGGCCTAGAAAAGCTGCAAAGAATGAGCGACATGAGGATGATACGGTACCTTGCAAATGGTTTTATTTACTGAAAGTGCACTTTCAACGATGTGTGACAAGAAATTCAAAGACGTCAGAAAAATTTCTGGAGAAGTTTGCTTCCCAAAACTATACGAAGAAAGACTGAAAATCAGGAAAGACAACTTGGATCACTTACAAGAGATTAAAGCCATTGTTCATAAGTATTGTCATTGCTGTTACGACAAAATTTCTTACGAATGATCATTGTCTTGGACTTCACTGTTTCAGGATTAACAGTGTTGTGTAGTTATTTGTTTGGTAGTCACACACACATTATCAGATCCATATGAACCCTGTGTGTATTTGAAGTTTTTCCATGGATTCTTGTGATAAATCTTTCCAGAATGATGTTGTTACTGTTTTTGCAGCACCAAAAACTATGTAAAAGTGGTCAGTCATACAGGAGACTGATAAACCAATACCATGTAAATAACATCTCTCTTCCGTAAATAGCAAGACAGTTCCTTGTATTTACAGTAATCGAGCTTTCAGAACAGTGTTTTCTTTTTTCACTTTTAAGATCTGGAATGTCATTATAGTGCAACAATGCAAATTTTATATTGTTATTAAACGTATCAGCTATTCTAGACAGCTTTTTGTCTCTCCTATAAAATTGTTTCTTCACCGACAGTTGATATTTAATACATTACAATATCTTAGTTTCATTTAACGTAACTGAAAACAAAATATCTAATACATAAGTAGGACCTACTTCCAAGAACATAACAGTACCAGTGTAAGAATTCTATGGTTTCTGACCAATCACCACATTTGCATTTATTTACATCAGGTTTATTCTTATGATGAACAAAGTATAATACAGCTGTTACACACAAGTTTGGCCTAAGTTCACAAAATTTTTAGACCCTGTTTCTGGTCCATTTAGATTCCTGCAGCATACATAAATTTCCCATAAACTGCAAAGCAACAATCTTTCCTGCACGTGTGTCCTTGTGCCTGAAAACTGGTAATAAAGAGCTTTTTTCCATGACACAGGCAGCACAATAAAATAATACAAAATACACACACAAATTTTGAGCTTTCGCAACCGGCGGCTGCTTAGTCAGGAAAGAGGGAAGGAAAAGGAAAGATGAAAGGATGTGGGTTTTAAGGGAGAGGGTAAGGAGTCATTCCAATCCCGGGAGCGTTCAAAGAGCACCTGTAGTAAATAATACCATTTGGGCAGTACTGTAGCGCCCTCAGATCGGTAACTGTATGCTCATTTTTTGTAGCTCTTCCAGGCCTAATTGAGTCATATAGCTACAAACTTTTCTCTGCGTAGTTGATGAAAGAGGAATAATTTAGGTAATGCACTTCATATAGCTGGGGCCTTTTTTCCTTGCTTCTTTAGATATCATAGTGTATTGGCTAGGAAGTGTTAACTTCATGTCCTTTAAGCTTGCACTTAATGGAACTGTGAACGGAGTCACATTTCATCTGAGTATGGCCTTTCTCCAAAAACTTTTGTATAATCAATAGTCCAGTATCAATTGCTGATCTTAAGAGCATTAGATAATATCACATTTCTGTTCTGATGTGTGCAGTTGTCAGAATACAGAATGACTTGAACAGGATTTTCCGTAATCATTCTGGATAGGGTGTAAACGATGCATGGGGCAAAACATTATGCAACTAAATCACCTTGCATTTCATCGAACCAGTAACATACTGCATCACCACTTTCTAAATTATACATTGTAAAGTTATGAACAGCTAAATTTGTTTTACAATAAACTGCACTTGCACTTAAAAATGGAACTACTTTCACGGCCTGTAAGTCCACGGTGTACACTGAGCAGAGCTTCTGCTGGGCTTCTTTCTTACCAGCATCTTTATGCATCCTTCCCTGCTCTTTCCGTTCTGTGTGTTGCCTCCACACGTCTTCACTCAAGGTACTGAGCCTGTAACTACAACACAAGTCATACTGGTCTTTCTTGGGGGAAAATAAGCTAATATTACCATCATCTAAAATCAAGTTAAAGGTAGCCCGACTTAATGGTGAAATCTCTGCATGACATTTTCCCACATAGTCCATACAGCTGTTGTTTGGATTGTAGAATAGGCTCAAGGTACAACTTCGAGGAGGAGTATTGCGGAAGAGAGTCCAGGAATTCTTCCATGAAGGTTTTCTCATCTTTCTTCTTCATCTGTTTGATTCGAGGTCGTGACGATTCTGTGTCGGGACTCATCCCGTGTGTGGAATTACCCAGCCAATATTGGACTGTCCATTCTTTAATCCCAAGAGTATTGAGAAACATCTTTTTGCATACTTTGTTTCCCCATCTCATTTTTCAAATGATAAATGAGTGTCCCTTTTCTCCTGGATTTGCCAATGTTCTTCCCTGGTCATTTGGTTGGAATTATGTCTACAAGGTTGATGATGTAAATCTTTCTCTGATCCCATGACATCGTTTCCCAAAATGTATTAAATACTGCCTGCCTATCACCAGCAGAAAACTGATGGCACTTCCTTTGAATGGATTTCTGGCACATCTTCGAGGTACATGTTGGACCCAATTTTCGTGCCTCTCGTGGAGTATCATGACTGATTTTATCAATTCGACTTCTTTTGTATCCAATATACGCCTGTCCATGCATTCTCAGAATTTTATTGGCATTTTTCTTCCAATCTTCAGGATGTGGTTTAGACTTCAGTTTCCTGTCACTGTTTGTCACCATAAAATTCTTGGCCTTCACTGTCAGCATCATTATTGCTGCCGTGATCTTCCAATAATTTATCTCGAGTGTTTGGCAAACAATGAGCACCATCGCATAGCAATGAGTGTGAAGTACTATTGTCTCTAGTGGGAGCAATGACTGTGGTTTCATTTTGAGCATTGTTGGATACAGCTACTGAAGTTTCTAGATTGCAAAATATTTATATATTAATTTAAGCAGACAAAGATGAAGCTCAAATTCATGTATTTATGATAACGATGGCATCAGTAATACTATTAACAATAATCCCAAGAAAATTTACCTGCATCATTAGATTTTGCAGGAACAGTAACCGAGAACCCCATATAAGAAATTAATTCTTCTTCAGTAAATGTAACTTCAGTGTTACGACTTTTCTCGCCTGTTGGTTGTTCTGCATTTACGAGAAATCCTACAAGAAAGTGGACAGTGTAGTAATCTTTGGCAGAAATGAATAAAGCACAGAACGAGTGCAGTGGGGGCATTCTGATATATATCACAATAAGACACTTGCGGTGCTATTAACATTCAAAGGTGAATAATAAAGCAGTTTATTTACTGCTCTCTCACTATCAAGAACGATTCTCAGCTTTCATAAGCTGATTTCATCTGAGAAACAATTTCTTCTTTAGTTAAATATCTATATCGCTGTCCATTATCACGAATGAAGCTACAAGCATGGAACCACTTTCGAGCAGTGTTAAGTACGTAATAAGGCAGTAACAATGTGCTGTGGCTGCGCGCGCTTTTGTATTTACGCAGTATTGTTTATAGTATCCATAGATTGTAGACACGCGGTATTGCCATCTATTTATTTGCTGTGTTAAATATGCGGAATTGTTTTAGATAATTTTTTTTATGGTACATAATTAAAAATTCGTCGTCATGATCTACTTACGGCAACAACATCATCTGACTAAAAGCGAAAAATCGCCAATTTCTCAGTTACGCGGTATTGTTTCTTCGACAAAATATATATCAGGTTATAAACCATGTATGGTTTGATGAAGCACATAAGAGCTACATTTGGCCGAAAGAGCCCACTCGCTATGTTGCAAACACAATAATAAAATTCAGATGGTGTGAACAAGGCACCACAAGAATGAGGAAGTATATGCAATGGTTAAAATAATTGATATGTCATTTTCTACACAATATGTATGTTGTGGTATTTTGCACTTGAAATTAGTCGGTTAAATAGTTACAGGTGTATGTTTGCATAAGTGTGGAAAGACAACCTTGCATTTAAACTCGTAACTGTTTAACACTAATTTCACAAAAGTAAATCACAAGGTAGACATTTGACAGAGAATTTAATACTGTATTATATTGATTATGAACATTTTTATTCAAGAAGGTTGATTCAACACACAGTGCTCATTGTTTGGGGAGAATTTTTAATAAAGCAGAACCCAGAAAATTACCTCTGTTGTGTTTACCTCAAATTATTAGGCACATGATAAAAAGGGAAGTTGTCATTTCTGTAGTATACTTTACTCCATTTATTTTTATAAAAATAATTTTGTGGAACCGAATGCTTTAAAGATTTTTAAAGAGACTACTTATTTGGAGTTTTTCTGAACCAAGCTCATTTCCCAGTTATCAGGGTTTAAGATATTACCTCAGTAAGTGGTAAACAATTGTATATCAAGATTTTAGATTTGAGACCCAGCAGAATATGGGCATATTTTTAATGCACCTAAGACCTTGTATTGGTGAGTTATGTGCAAAATTTCAGGTTTATTCCACAGTTGCTTACGTAAATACAAGAAGCTTAAGTTCACATTCTATTTTTTGTCTGTATTGCTCAAATTATTCCTATTAAAATTGGTAATAGAATCTTTTTAGGTACTTTGGTAAAGGGAGTGCAAAAAGCTGTTTCTTTCAAGAAAATATTGCCATGGATATTGTGTCTCTCAAAGTTCCTGAAAACTGAGGGGGTGCACTGTTGATAGATGAGCTAAGAGGTCAAACGAATAACTGTCTGTCTTGAAGTATCATATTGGTGAAAGTAAAATTTGACCAATATTCATTTGGAACATGTGCAACTGTTCTCACAAAATTTTGCAAAATCTGTTATAGTCATTTAGGAACTTTTCCAAAATTAGACCACTTGGCATGCAATGTCCTATATTCATCAGGACATTATAGGCTCTCACAGCCTTGAACTTATGCTGTGTAGCCGATCATACTAAATAATTTTCATGGGTATTTCTTCCTTTCATATAGAAACAACTGGAACAATTGCAACCACATTTGGTATGCATAACACCTCTGGAATCAGTACCATGGGGATAACAGCGTAGCTCCCATTGGGGTAGGGGTGACATAAGGGGGGGAGGGGGGGGTTGGCATGGAGGAGCTGAACAGGTGAAGGGGAGGAGAGGAAGTCCAGAAGCTGAAGTGGAAATTAATAAACTTTTTTTTTGTTCCTATTTGATCAATATCTTAAGCTACAAATTGTGGAGAACCTTTTTTGTTTGATAAATTGTTTACTATGGAGATTATAAGCTGTTTTGTTGGCTGCCACCTCAGAGAGACACATTTGTGTATTGTATCATTATATTTGGAGGGAAGAGAACCACCTATACGAATATCAAGATCTCAGATGGAAAACCAGTGCTAAGCAAAAAGGGAGTAGTACATAGAGGGTCTGTACAAGGGAGATGCAATGAAGGGCAATGTTATGGAAGTGCAAGAGGGTGTAAAGGAATATGAGAAGGGAAGTATGATAATGTGTGAAGAATTTGACAAAGCACTAAAAGACCAAGTTGATACAAGATCCCAGGAGTAGACAACATTCTGTTAGAGTTACTGATAGCCTTTGGAAAGCCAGCCATGACAAACTCTGGCATCTGGTGAGCAAGATGTACGAGACAGGCGAAATGCCATCAGTTCATGAAGAATATAATTATTCCAATCCCAAAGAAAGCAATTGTTGACAGGTGTGAAAATTACCGAACTAGGAGTTTAATAAGTCATGGTTCCAAAATACGAACAAGAGTCATTTACAGAAGAATGGAAAAACTTGTAGAAGCCAATCTTGGGAGGAGCACTTTGGATTCCGGAGAAATGGAGGAACACATGAGGCAATACTGATCCTATAACTTTCCATAGAAGATATGTTAAGGAAAGGGAAACCTGTGTTTGTCAAAAGCTTTCTCTAAGTCTACAGATGCTACAGTGTTGACTGGAACACTCTTTCTAAAATACTAGAGGTGGTAGAAGTAAAATACCAGGAGCAAAAGACTATTTACAATTTGTACAGAAACTGTAGGACAATTATAAGTCGAGGGGGCACGAAAGGGAAGCAGTGGTTGAGAAGGGAGTGAGACAGGGTTGTAACCTATCCCTGATGTTATTGAGCAAGGAGTAAAGGAAACAAAAGAAAAATTTGGAGTAGGAATTAAAATCCATAGAGAAGGAATAAAAACTTTGTGATTTGTCAGTGACATTGCAATTTTAGCAGAGACAGCAAAGGGCTTGGAAGGTATCTTGAAAGAAGGCTTTAAGATGAACATCAACAAAAGCAAAATGAGGTTAATGGAAACACAAAATCAGGTGATGCTGAGGGAATTAGATTAGGAAAGGACACTTGAAGTAGTAAATGATTTTTTGCTGTTTAGGAAGCAAAAAACTGATGATGGTTGAAGTAAGGATAAAAAGTGTTTCTGAAGTAGGGAAATTTTTTAATATAGACTATGGATTTAAGTGTCAAAAAGTCCTTTCTGAAAGTATTTGCATAGAGTGCAGCCATGCATGGAAGTGAAACATTTACAATATATAATTTACAAGAAGAGAATAGAAACTTCTGAAATGTGGTGCTGCAGAAGAATGCGGAAGATTAGATAGGTGTATCACGCAACAAATGAAGTACTGAATAGAATTGGAAGAAGAGAAATTTGTGGTACAACCTGACCAAAAGAAGGGATCTGTTTGAGGGACACATTTTGAGACATCAAGGGATTGTCAATTTAGTACTGGAGGGAAGTGTGTGGGGTAAAAATGTAGATAGAGACCAAGAAATGAATACAGTAAGCAGATTCAAAGGGATGTAGCTTGCAGTAGTTACTCGGAGATGAAGAGGCTTGCATAGCATAGCATAGCATAGCATAGCATAGCATAGAGAGATGCACTAAACCAGTCTTTGGAGTGAAGACCACATTAACAAAAATCATTATATTTGTTGACAGTCTGAAAGTGTAGCAAAATCAGCAACAGCAGTCAGACTATTTATTTGGAATCTTTGCATTCTTTTTCCCCAGAATTATTGGTAAAGTTTTATGTGACAGCTAATTTTTGTTCTAGTTTCTTTAAATTTACTCCTGAACACTGTTATAAAGGATCGGAGGTTGCCCGTTGCCTTGTGTCATTCCTGTGTTAGTTTGGAAGGGTTTTAATGTTTCATCCATAAATTATATTCTGGAAACTGGTATATTGGAGAGATGCAAAGATAATTTACAAATTAAGTTTCAGTTCCAAAATTTTCATATTTGATATATGCCTTCCTGTCAAAAGTTAATACCATTTTTAAAATCAATGAAAGTTAATATTATGTCCTAAAAAGTTAGAAATCTGTGCAATTTATGGATTTTATAATAAATGTTCTCAGAGCCAAGTACTTCCCCTTTCAAATCAATTATCATAGTCACACGAAGAACTGTCAATTTTTGGGTCTAGATTTTAAATTAACTTTAAAGTTACTGAGAAAAGGTGGTCATCTCGTCACATTTCTTGTATAAGTAAATAAAGTCCACTTTCCATCCTTCTGGAATAATTTGTTTTCTGGATTTCTTCAAAAATCGCATGTCTTTTATAATGGTTGGTTAGGTCCAATTTAAAAGTACAATAATTAGTGTTCTCCACTAGCTACTCTTCCCCCATCTGATGGACTTCTTCATTTCAAATTTCCAGCACCCAAGGTGTGCGTAAGAGAAACTGATACAGATAAATTTCAGAAGAATCATTACTTTTCTGTAGATATTGGTCAAGGTCCAGCTTTTGCATCCTTAGAGAAAAATTGAGAATACGAATCATTTACATTCACAGAAGTAAACCTACCCAAGAATACACTTCAGTTTTATATGTCTTTGAATATGTTGTAGTGTAGTATGTGCCCATACAGCTGTTAAAGGGAATGAAAAACCTATTTAAAAAATTTGGTTGTAGTACTTCAGATTGAATACTGTCGAAATGGTAAGAGATAATAAAAACATCCAAATGTGAGTTCATCGCTTTAATCTTTGTTAAAGAGTGCACCCAGATTTTTCGAAAGTCCCCCCCCCCCCCCCCCCCCCTGTCACTGCAGATAAATCATCCCTTGTGGCAAGGCTGTATGGGAAGAATTTTTTTGTGTGATGGCAGCTCTTAAACTGCAGGTACAGTTTGTGGTTTGGAGGTTTAACATGGACAGAGACGTGGATGGATCTGTCCATAATCATCCTGGCCTCACACTACTTTAATATACTGCCTTTTCACCCTTCACCGGACAGTTTCCGCTCCCGCTGTCCTATAATCTCCTCTACATTCTTGCCTCACTTTTTGCTGCCCTCTGCCAATGCAGCCCCCCATTCCTCTCTCTTTTGCTCCATCCCCCCCCCCCCCCCCCCTCAACCTCCTGACACTGTGCCTGTCGGCATTCCAGTTCCCTGCTCACTCCTGACAGACAGCATTCCTCTGCCCCCACCAGTACACTACTATCCTTTTCCTTTCCCCATCCCTGCAGTTTGTTTTGTCCATCCCTCATGATAGTTGCATTCTGGACTGAGCCGCTGGCTTTGGCAGTCATGTGTGCATTAGGTTTGCTTGCTTGTTTGAATGGTGTGTGTTTCTCTTTTGTTGATGAAAGCTGTGGCCAAATACCAAATTCAGTCATATGTTATGGAGTGGTATTACATAGATGCATTTGACAGAAATATATCTATATCACTTCACATGCAAATTTATCTATATCACTTCACATGCATCTGTTTGTCCACGTCAATGCCATTGGTCGTGTGGGTTGTTTAATTAGTCTTTCCTAGGTAAATTTCTTCTAAATATGTTTTCATGTATGCAGTTTTAATTTTATGGAATATAGAATATCTTGTGTTGTATTTATGTTTTCTTTATAAAGGGTATACATAAAGCCAGGTAATACTTTCAATTGTTTATCGCACAAGAACTAAACAGTGTACAGATGTCATACATACTGCATTTTGATGAGAGATTCTGAGAGTTGGTAAAAAGAACATTCAATAAGCAAACCATGAGTGACCCAGCAGACGTCAG
Organism: Schistocerca gregaria; assembly: GCF_023897955.1. Classification (NCBI taxonomy): domain Eukaryota; kingdom Metazoa; phylum Arthropoda; class Insecta; order Orthoptera; family Acrididae; genus Schistocerca; species Schistocerca gregaria. The sequence goes on from NC_064920.1 coordinate 766,779,406, forward strand.
TAGAGTAATTGAATTCTTTCCGTACCTGTCCCAGCATGCTATCGTCGACGGTGGCAGTCTCTTCCCATATTCTCTCCCGGAGCTCTGCTACATCACTTGGTAGACGCGATACATACACCAGATCTTTAATGTGTCCCTACAGTAAAAAGTCACATGAAGTGAGATCTGGTGACGGGGAGGCCATTACATTAAACAGCTGTTCCCTTCTGTAGCACGGCCGATCTATCGATGCGGTAGCTCCATGCTCAGATACCCCCAAACTTCACAATAAAAATGGGGTGGAGCCTCATCCTGCTGAAAGATGGACGGAGAGTGCGATTGCATTTGAGGCATCAGTCGTTGCTGCAACATGTCCAAGTAGGAATATCCAGTGACTGCTCTTGGCGAAGAAGAATGGCCTGTACAGTTTTCGTCCTGATAATACACAAAAAATATTTACCTTTGGGGAATTGCGCTCAAATTCAATGCATTCATGTGGGTGCTTTGTATCTCAGATTCGACAGTTATGCCTGTTCACTTTCCCAATAGTGTGAAAAGTGGCTTCCTCGCTGTAAATTAAGCGATCAACAATGACATCCTTATCCTCATTCAATTGTTACAACTTCGAACAAAACTTGAAACACTTGTCTTTGTCATCATTGAGCTTCTGCACTAGCTCTAATTTGAATGGTTTCATAGAAAGCTTCTATCACAGGACTTTCCACACTGTCATTGGAGCCGTTTCGAGTTCACAGGGTGCAAGACACACTGATTTCTTTGGACTCCTTATGAATGTCTCTCGTACGCGCTCCACATTCACTTCACTTGAACTGGAATGCCCGTTTCTCTTTGCCAGGCACAAGCAGCCTGTTGTAACAAATTTTTTGTGCCAGTGGAAAATTGCCTCCCTTGTTGGTGGCTTCTTACCGTTCTTGGTTTTAAACTTCTAACAGCAGTAGCACACTTGTGTTTGTCAAACTCAAATACACAGAAAGCCCAATCCGCACCTTAACTTGCGATGTTTGTGCCTAGTGCTGACCATCGCAAATTACCAAACTATGCTGTAGAGATTTACATGTAAGGAAAAAAAAAATATTTAAGAGTTTCTTTTCAAAATGACATGTGTATGATAGCTGTGTAATGTTTGGTTCTTCTGCAATAATTAATTGAAAGTATTCCCAGGGTTCATGTACACCCTGTTTATTTGATGTGTTTTTGTTCCCAAGTTGTAACCTTCTCAGATTTGATTGTTATCCACTCTAAGGGGGAAAAAAAAAACCACGAAGGAATTATCCAAATGGGACGGAAATTGGTTGACGTGGTGTACATGTACGGACAAACTATTAAAATTTCAGAAAAGTTAGAGAATTTATTTTGAGAGAGAGAGCTTCGCAAATCGAGCAAGTCAATAATCTCTTGGTCCATCTCCGGCCCTTATGCAAGTAGTTATTCAGCTTTGCGTTGATTGATAGTTATCAGAAGCCCTCTTGAGCAATATGGTGCCAAATTCTGTCCAGTTGGCAAGTTAGATCATCAGAATCACAAGATGGTAGGAGGACCCTGCCCGTAACACTCCAAACATTCTCAGTTTGGGCAGAGATCCAGCGACCTCACTGGATGATGTAGGGTTTAGCAAGGAATAGAATGTCTTCCTGGGTGCCGGCAGGCATTATCCTGCTGAAGTGTAAGCCCAGATGGCTTGCCATTAAGGAAATAAACATATGAAATTCAAACAAAATCACTGATAGCGTTAACATAGTTATATAATACTGCCCATTATGTATATCTGCAAGTGAAAATGTCCCCGTTCCACACAGTTTTAAAAGGAAAAGATGGCAAGTTTGGACCAAAAGTTGAAAAAGATTTATACAAAGCAGATAATATCCTTGTTCGATTTGGATTCTGATATACTTAAAGGCACGTGTCGATTATGACAGTGATCTGTGAACATTTTATAAAGCATGTATTGCAATTTTGATGTTTGTTATTAAGAGCAGACACTTTTAGTGCAACCTCAGTGGACCAGGCTTGAGAATGAATCATCTAGTTTGAAACTAGTCGACAAACTGATGTATTAAAAGTGTGACAGATTATTATTCTTATGGTGAAGAAAATATTGCATGTGATTCACGATTCACAAAAGTTTCTATTAGCAGCCATCTCTTGCCACAGGTAGGAAAAAATTCAGAATGTAGAGTTGGCCATATTGACAGTCGGATTTTCGTAGTAGATTTTTAGTGATGATTTCAAATGCAGTGTGTGTTGTTGTTATCAGTCCTTAGACTGGTTTGATGCAGCTCTCCACACTTTTCTATACTGTGCAGTGCAAAGTAGCAACACGTGTAAAATAAGAATGAAAATAACTTAGAAATTAAACGCTAAAATTTAAAACAAAATTTATCAGGTTTGTAATACCTCTTGTAAGTAATGTTTAAAACATCAGTCATGATTCTGAATCAGTATCACTAGATACTTTGTTGCTCATTTCTTCATGCATTGTCCTCTGTACCATCTAGTGCATTGGATATCGTGCATTTTTAAATGCTTGTTGCACAATCTGATTTGAAACACACTTCCATGCATCATAAAAATCCATTGGCACACTTGCGACAAACTTGGACGTTTTATACGTCCTGTTGGTGTCAGTTGTCTGTCGCTTTTCGAAAGCCAGTCTGTGTACATGCATTTAAGCTTGTTGTTAAATGGTTTATTCAAACAGACGTCAAGTGGTTGCAGAATTGATGTCATCCCACCTGGAATTACTGCCAAGTCCGTTTTGCTATCCTCTAATTATCATTTTACTGCAGGTGTTGTATGATCTGCGTACGCATCTAGTACCAAAGGACTGCGCAAACCAGAGATCACTTCCGTAAACCAAGCAGTGCGCCAGGACGACGATTCCACACACTCCTAATCCATTCCAGCACCACGTCCTCCAAAAACCACCCAGTTTTGTTTGCTCGTACAATTAAAGTTTTTGGAAACACTTATAATTTCGGTAAAGTCTTTAGCTTGAAAGCTGTGAATGGGGGTAATTTATGTTCACCATGCTGTGTAAGCGAACATGACGTACATCTGGTGTTTTTCACTCCCTGATGTAAGAACACTTAAGTCTTTCCTTCCTTTGGTGTCAATCGTATAATTTGATGGCATGTCAAAATATACAGGACTTTGGTCAGCATTTCCTATCTGACCAAGAAGGTATTGCTTTTCTGTGCGCCGCCAAATTATGAAGTGCTAAAATTCAACAAGTTTTTGTTAATAATCTTTTGGTAGCTTCTGTGCAACCTAAGTTCTCCGAAGTGAAAAACCCCATAGCTTCATAAACAGATCAATCCAGCTGCAACTAGACTTAAAATTTTCGACTTTTTGCTCTCTAGCAGTTTCATGTGCCTTAATTTTTAAAATTTTAGCATTCACCGGCAGGAATTTCTGATGCTGTTCCTTAACACTTTGGCCCACTAAATGCTTTCCTGCTACTTGAACATTCAAATAATTTCTCTCTCTGCCGTTGCCCTTGCCTCACATGGCTCTCTAAATTTATTTACTGACGCAGAGGTTTTGGCGCCAGTATTTATCTTGGTGCCTGCAAAGCATGCCTGTGTGGTGCTACGTATTTTCGCCAGGAGAAAGTAGTTGTGGCAGCACCTACCAACATTTTTCAGAACTTCCACTTTAAACTCGATTCTAAACTGCAGGAAGCTTTTTGGATTACAAAAACCAGAAAAATAGTGCAGCTTAGATTCGAATTAATACGGTATGATTTGCATCCATTATGGATTGCTACAATTAACAGTTCTAGAAGGGCCGACAATATAAACAAACTGAAGGACAATAATACGCTGTCCTCTTTGTTCCTTATAGCTGAATTGGCAGAAATTGTACCACTTTGGGTTAATGCTTTAGCCAATCTTGAAAATACACATTGCTATAGAGCAGAAGCAGCTGCATTGCCATTGTTGAAGCTCATTTCATTTGGTGTGGCACCTTTACAATATTCTATGTGAACTTATTAAAAAGCAGAGTACGTGGTATACATTCCCAAGGTAGGCAGCACAGAACTTTGCTGCCCACTCCCCTCCCCACATCTGTTTATATGCTTGGCCAAGCTTGTCTTGGTTGTGTCTACAACCCTTCCAGTTTCTTCAAATTAATTTATTGTGTGACCTCAGGGCTCATCCTGCATTTACAGATGAAATTTGGCCAACTAAGTTAATCTGCTAGACAACATAAAAAGCAATAATTTAATTATGTGGAGTCTGTTCTTTTGAACATGTCCACTTTGATCCTGCAGACACTAGGAATCAAGACACAGGAGGATTATTAGCTGCCAGTCGGCATTGATTTATATCAATGGGCAAGTTGAAAATTTGTGTCAGACTGGGTTTTGAACCTGGTTCTTCTGCTTATTAGGCAGATGTGCTGACAACCACACTATCGATATGCAGTAGTCACCACAACTACGCCTTCCATTGGACCCAGATTCTTGACTTAAACCGCATACCGCATCCTACATGTCTGACAGAACACACACAATCTTCATGTGGTTAAGATGACGGTCAATTATCTCTTCTGTGCAAATGCACACCAAGCTCAAACTCTTACGGGAGTCGATGAGATGTGACGAGTAATGAGGCTAATGAGCAGGAGCATTATATCGGTAGTGTGCGGTATGAGTTCACAATTTGGATCTGACAAGAGGTGTGCTAGATTTGGGTTAGAACTGCATCTGGGTGGCATAGGGGTCAACACATCTGCCTAGCAAGTAGGGCACCCAGTTTAGAATTCTAGCTGGAAACAAATTAGAACTTCCCCCTCAATATAAATCAATGCCCACTGGTAGCCGATGCCTTTATTCCTTTGTGTCTTGAATAATTTAATTTGTGAATGTAAGACAACCCTGTAGTTTTCAAATGACAAAAATACTCAAGTAAATACAGTATGTTTAAGGTCTGATTGTATTTACATTGAAGTACTTGATGTAACTTGCTCAGATTCAATTGGTTAATTGATAAAAATTATCCTGGGCATGTAAATGCCATTCAAAATGGTGTGTGTGGTAGATTACATAATCTCCACAATGCTAATGTATTTGAGGGCTTAATGTTCTGCTGCTGAAAGCCTTCTTTGAGCTTTGCAGTTAACTTAAGATTCAGTTGTAAGAATAGTTAATTCAATAAAGTCATTGTGAGATGTGTAGTGTGTCATTGACTACTAATTATTTAGTTGTAATAAGTTTGACCTTGCCACTCTGCAGTAATGGAAGGACAAAATTTCATATATTTTTGGCCTTCTACTGTAACAGTTAGCTATCATAAGAGTTGGTGGTGTCTCTGGACAACACTTGTGCTCTTTTTTCCTCTCTTTATGTATAAGGGACTGCAAATATACTGTTGCTGTGACGGATTTTTTGACATACATAAACTTTTGCTTTGGTGTGGCATTTGCTCAATAAAGAAAAGCATTATGAGCACAAGCTGCAAGAACATGTGGAAGATTAGTCAAAAGCATTTATTTTTATATGCTACAAAAGTACTCTTGTAAAACATCTATTCAAATCCAATTAACAAATTACTTTTATTTGTGAAAAGGAAGTAATTAGCAGCCAACTGTCAGTAGCAAGTTTCTCAGGACTGTTTCCAGAGTTTTAAATCATGGTTGTTATGAGACAGACAGAACTGGCAGGCGGACTGGGGTGATGCAGCTGTAATGCATTTCACTGGACAGTGGTAGCGATGATGAAGGGGTGTGTGACAAGACTTTCAGCATATCTTAGTGGTGTGAAAGTAATATGTGGGTGTGCTGGTGTAGACTGTCACAATCCTTTGGCAGCAGTGCACCTCTTTCAACAGCAGCCCGGCTTCAATATCTTGCATTTGCGGCAGTGATACTCAGAAGCAAACTACCCCCTCTTGACTTCAGCCAGGAAATGTCTCCTGTGCCATCTCTACAAGTCTTCTTTCCTGTCTTGACAGATGTCCTCATTCCTGTTCCTCCGGGGCAATCTTGTTCTCCAGAGCTAGCTCATATTCTTCTGACTGATCAAAGTGTTGTTTAGCATGTTGTTAAATATTTTTCAAAGCCCAGAACTCACATGCGCTCTTTACTTTAGCTGGTATCACTTCACTGTGTAAACTGTACTTCACCAGTTACAAATGAGTGTCTTGTTTCCTGTCAACCTATCACAACCCCTTGCAAGTGCTAACATCTCATTTCACTTCATCTTGACAATAGATTGCATCCATTATTAGTTGGCCCTACTATTGTATTTTAACAATGGTCCATGGATATTTCTGATGATTGTTGAAGAGCTGCAATACCCAAGTGGTGTTAATGGAGACACAACCTTCAGAACGTTATCTGCAATTATCAGAACCAGTGATCTAGCCTCTTAGATGGGTGCACATATGTGGATTTTTGCTGCAGGCAGTCAATGAGCTTTTGATGAGTCACTGGCTGACTCATTACTCTTGTAGAACGTAGCGCTCACATCGGCTACACTGCAGTCTTTCTCATCCAATTTTTAAAGAAACAAATCTGGAAAAAAAACACTTTAGTTATAGCTTAGTCAGCTCCATGATGAAGTTCTTATCATTTTATGACTAGTCATAATTAGTGTGATATTTCTCATTTAAATAAGACACCGTGCGAAATTCGAAAAATTTGCAATGAAAAATAGGAGTTGCTATGAACTGGCATTTGGTACTCTATTAGAATATATATGACTGCATATAAAATGTAGCTTTAAACTTGGGAGGAGATAAATATCTAATTCAGATGTTGAGAAAATTGGCTGGATGTAGCTCGTTTTTCTGTTTGCGTGCACTTGAGAATGGAAATATTCACAACGTCTCTTGTATGTCACAAGCTTTGAGGTATTGATATGGTAGCATGCAAAGAGGAGAGTTTACTTTGCCATATGGTAAACATGCAGACCTCTATTATGTACTGTGACATGGGAGTAACAGCAGTCTTTTGTAATGGAGTGTCATTATTGATAGCTGGTGAAATAAAAATTAATGTGGTGTTGCAGCAAGATGAGTAAAGAAAGTACACATTTATTATGATGCTGAGAATGTGCTTTTTCACAAGCTTTGGACCTGAATTGTCCTTCGTTCCACATTTATTAAAGCATCATTTCAGGGTTGTCGCATTGCATTAGGATGTTACCAAGGTGACATCATGTAAACTCCGCTTTGTATTCCCAGAAGCAGCCAATTTTAACATAACAACTAGAGGAATGTTGATGTTTCTTAAAATTAACCGTTGATGAATTAGTAAAAAGTTTTAGTTGCTGCAAGAATATTAAAGGGGGTGGACCAATGACCACATTGAAAAACTTAGGCAAATCTACCATGAAATAACTTGTTAATGAAAACTGGCACATAAACATTGCACAAACAAGAATAGAAAATTCTCCTCTGGCCTATGACCTGTCTAGCATGCACCTTAATCGTTGGCTCTTGGATACACAAAAAATAAAATAAAATTCGCTGATTTATGCCCCACACAAATGGGCCCATCTGGTAGACATTATCATAGCCATTGTATAGATGTCTTTCTAGCCATAAGCAAGTTTCATGTTTTAAAATAATAATACAAATAGTATGTACTTTTGAATACATTATGAGAGAGGCAGTGATCAATGTTTCACAAATATTTACTATTAAAAACATTCTTGATCGTGATTTATTTATCAAGGTGACCGGTTTCGACCACTACTGTGGTCATTTTCATCACTACTAGTGATCCTCCGACAGAAAGAGGCTCCTCCTCAATGGTCTGAAGATGACCACAGTAGTGGTCAAAACCGGTCACCTTGATAAATAAATCAAGATCAAGAATGTAAATAAATTGTGATAAAGACTGTTTTTAATAGTAAACAAATACTATGCTTTTTTCCATGCTTTTATCCACCCCAATACATACTGTACTGGCCCATTTAACAACCAAAAACAAAGAAATAGTGGTTGCTGGTGATTCCAATGTAGATTTCCTTAAATACTCTCCCAATAAGAACTTATTTGAGTTAGTAACACTATCATTCAACCTAATTCCCACTGTAAATTTCCCCACTAGGGTAGCCAATTGCTCACAAACAGCCATTGATAATATCTTATAGAAAAGTCTAATGAACTGTTACTGAAAAGATAAGGTTGTCAGGTTCTGTAGATGCGCTATGGAATACCTAAGACCAGACATTTCAAGTAACCTCCGTAATATGAATTTGACCCTCACTATGCCAGCAGAAATATTGTCCATCATAAAATCTTTAAATCGGAAACATCTAGTGGGTATGATGAAATATCGACAAAGTTAAAGAATGTGATTCTGAGCTAAGTAGCGTATTAAGCTATCTGTGTAACCAGTCGTTTCTGAGTAGACTATTTCCTGAATGGTTGAAATATGCTCAAGTTGAACCACTGTTTAAGAAGGGAGATTCTTTAGCATGAAATTTCTGTCAAATTTCACTGTTTCCGGCATTCTCATTAATTTTAGAAAAATTAATGTTCAGTTGGCTTTATAACCATCTTATCTCAAATAACATACTGTCAGTCACAGTTTGGATTTCTAAAGGGTTCTGATATTGAGGAGGCTATCTACACTTACAGTGAAAATGTGCTTAATTCATTAGACAAAAAAATTGAACGCAAGCTGGTATATTTTGTGATCTGTCAAAGGCATTTGACTGTGTAAATCACAATATCCTTTTAAATAAATTAGAATATTATAGTGTAACAGGAAATGCTGCAAAATGGTTCAAATCTTTTATCTCTGGCAGGAAACAAAGGGTGTTATTAGGAAAGAGACATGTATAAAGCTCTCAGGCATCATCCAACTGGGAACTAATTACATGAGGGATCCCACAAGGTTCCATTTTGGGCCATTACTTTTTCTTGTGTATATCAATGACCTTTCATCAGTAACAATACCAGATGCCAAGCTCGTTTTGTTTGCTGATGATACAAACATTGCAATAAATAGCAAATAAAGTGTAGTCTTAGAAAGATCAGCTAATAAAATATTTGTGGAAATTAATCACTGGTTCCTAGCCAATTCTTTGTCACTAAACATTGAAAAACACACTACATGCAGTTCAGAACTCGAGGGGTATCCCACGAGTATATGCCTAACATACGATGACAAGCAGATAGTGGACAGTGTAAATTCTTGGGATTACAGCTTGATAATAAATTGAACTGGGAGGAGCACACCACAGAACTGCGGAAACGTCTTAACAAATCTCTGTTCGCAGTGCGAATTGTCTGACATAGGGGTTATAAAAATGAAAAACCTGCAATTACTTAGATTCCATAATGTTATATGGGATTATTTTTTGGGGTAATTCATCAAGCCAAGCTAAAGTTTTCCGGGCACAAAAACGTTCAGTAAGAGCTATATGTGGTGTGAACTCTAACATCCTGCAGAAGACTGTCTAGGGAACTAGGGATGCTAACTACTGCTTCCCAATATATTTATTCCTCAATGAAATTTGTCATTAAAAATATCACTTTTTCAAATCAACAGCTCCATTCATGGAATCAGTGCTAGAAATAAGAATAATCTTCACAAGGATTTAAAGTCCCTTAGTCTTGTTCAAAGAGGTGTGCATTATTCAGGAACATACATTTTCAATAACTTGCCAGCAGCCATAAAAAGCTTAACAACCAATGAAATTCAGTATAAGAGAAGCCTAGAGGTGGCCAACTCCTTCTACTCCATTGATGAATTTCTCAGTAAAAACAAACAGATTTTTTCTTTCTTTGTTCTGTGTGTGTGTGTGTGTGTGTGTGTGTGTGTGTGTGTGTGTGTGTGTGTTACAGTTGTTGTATTATACGTTTATTACCTAATAAATAAAATTTTATTTTAAATTCAGTGCATTAGTATTAGTAAAATGACTCTTTTCATATAGTGTTCATTAAAAATGATCATCATTCCACTTCGGAACTGTGGAATAGTACATTTGCTTATTTGTTTTAGTTGTAAATATTTGTCATGTATTGTTGTTTTTCTGTCATGTTCTACATCCTGGAGGACCTCCTCACTACCGATCAATTGGAATCAAAGTAAATCTAATCTGAGACCCGAAGATTAAACATCCTGAGGACTGTAAGAAAAACCCTTACATACATGAATACTGCCACCTATCAAAAACACTGATTAGGGCAGTCTTTTAAGAATCTGTGACAAACATAAATTCAGAAATACATGAAAACCATAAAGAAAACAAGAATACTTTAAATTTCCATGATCCAAAGTTTACATCTGAATCAATAATATACATGTGCATAGATCTCTGCAAGCCACCGTACGGTGCATGGTGGAGGGTATCCTGTAGGATTACTAGTCATTTGCTTTCCTTTTCCACTTGCAAATAGAGCAAGGGAAAAAGACTGTCATTATGCCTTTGTGTGAGCTTAATTTGTTGTTCTTATCTTTGTGGTCTGTACAACCAATGTATGTTGGTGGCAGTAGAACTGTGTGGCAGTCAGCTTTAAGTGAAAGTTCTCTAAGTTTTCTCAACAGTGTTTCTCAAAAAGAATGTCGCCTTTCCCCAGAGATTCCCAAAGCATCTATATAACACGTAAGCATTGTTCAAACCTACCAATAACAAATCTAGCAGCCTGCCTCTGTTTCAATGTCTTCCTTTAATACGACCTTTTGCCGATCCCACGCACTAGAGCAGTAATTAAGAATAGGTCACAGTAGCATTAGATATTTCAGGCTCCTTTACAGGTAAACTACACTTTCACAAAATTCGCCCAATAAATGTAAGTTAATGCTTGCACTTCCCTACTACACTCCTCACAGGCTTGTTACATTTTGTGTCACTTTGCAACATTACCCACGGATATTTAAACGATGTGACTGTGTCAAGTACAATACTACTAATGCTTTATTCGAACATTAGAGGTTTAATTTTCCTACTCATCCGCATTAACTTACATTTTTCTATATTTAAAGCCAGCTGGCATTCATCACACCAACTGGAAATTTTGTTTAAGTCATGTTGTATCTTCCTACAGTCACTCAACTTGGACATCTTACCATACACCACAGCATCATCATATAAAATAGATAGAACAACAGCAGCAGTCCTATCGCACTTCCCTGGGCTCTCCTGACCATAACAGTGTCTCTGAAAACTCACCGTCGAGGACAATGTACAGGGTTCTATAACTAGGAAGTCTTAGACCCACTCACATATCTGTGAACCTATTCCATATATTCGTACTTTCTTTACCAGCCTGCAGTGGGGTACTATGTCAAACACTTTCCCGAAATCTAGAAATATGGAATCTGCCTTTCACCCATACTTCTCAGTGTATCATGAGAGAAAAAGGCAAGCTGAGTTTTGTATGATGGGTGTTTTCTGAAACCATGGTGATTTGTGGACACAAGCTTCTCGGTCTCAAGAAAATTATTATATTCAAACTGAGAGTATGTTCAATGATTCTGTAACAGACTGAAGTTAGGGACATTGGTCTGTAATTTTGTGGGACCATTCTTTTCTTATATATTGGAGTCACCTGTGCTTTTTCCAATCTTTAGGCCTGTTTGTTCGGTGAGAGATTCACAATAAATGCAGGCTAGATAAGAGGGCAATGCTGTAGAGTACTCTTCGTTAAACCGAATTGGGATTCCATCTAAACTTGGTGATTTGCTTTCAAATCTTTCAGTTGTTGTTCTAAGTCAGGGATGTTTATTATTACATCGTCCATACAGGAGTTTGTCCGATGGTCAGCTGACAGTATACGTGCACAATTCTCCTCCATGAAATATTTCTTGAATGTGAAATTTAAAACTTCAGCTATCGTTTTTCTACATTCGACTGTCACACCAGAATGGTGAAAAAGTCACTGAATGGAAGTCTTCGACTTGCTTAGCAGTTTTACATAGGACCAGAATTTTCTCAGGTTCTGTGCCAGCTATATTGTAAAGGTGTGACACTGGTAGTAGTTGTGTGACTTGTGTATAGATCTTTTCACGTAAGCACGAATCTCGACTAACTTTAGCTTGTTGCCATTTATGTGTTTTCTTTTGAACCTGTGCTTCCTCGGCATCTTATTAATTTCATTGTCAAACCATGATGGATTTTTCCATACTTTATCTACTTGCTAGGCACATAACTTACCAGACCATAATTTACAATCTCCTTAAACTTTGTCCATAATTCCTCTACGTTCATCTTACTGAAACTAAATGATGTAAGCTCACTCTGTAAGTGAGATGCGAACAACTACTTGTCTGCTATATCTATCAAAAATACTGTTCTAGCCTTCTTGACTGATTAACTTTCATAATCATAGTTGCTGTAGTGACATTATGATTGCTAATTCCCATTTCTATGCTGACATTGTCAATAACGTCCAGCTTTTTGTAGCTACAAGGTCTAAGATATGTCCATTGCTATGGTAAGTGTTCTGGCAAGATGTTCACCTCAAATGTATGTATGCATAAAAAAGTTGTGCACTGGAGATAACCCGTAATAAGGATAGAAAATAGCATGAAGAAATGTAAATGATAATGTACAATAATTCATAGGAAATCAGTTAAATAAAAATAATTAATAATACTCATGGGTAAGCCCAGATTAGTTTTTTCATTGTTTTCATTGTATATGAATGCCTTTCACTTATGGTGCCAATTAGTAGTTCATAGCATCTGTTACAGACTTAAACATTACACTATTTTCACATGTCCTTCATTCTCACAGTCCTCTGCAGTATGAAATTGACAGACAAATGAGGTTCATCACAAGTCAAATAGTACAAACATGTAACATTCATACCATTAATTTACAAAGTATCATTAGTTACAATGCTGCCTTATTCCTACTTGAAATTAACCTCCTTTTCATAAATGTGCCCCTAGTCTACAAAATACATTTCTTGCATTGAAAGTTCCAACTTGCCTCACACCACAGATACAGAATTGTTAACAATGTATCTCCAGTTCACAAATGGAATAACTGAAATACACACACACACACACACACACACACACACACACACACACAGCATGCTCCTTGAATATCTTTATGGGTTTTTTTCCAGGTTTCTGCGCAAGAACTACTACAGTTCACTCTGCGAAGTTTGTGCAACTTTCCATTTGCAATTTTGTCATAATATTGAAACCTTCTGTTGTGGCGCATGACGTAATTTCTCTTCTATCATTAAATTTCTTCATGTAAAGCCATTGATGTAGTTTCAGGAATGGTATGGGGTATATTCTTTCAGATTCTGACCTCTTGCACATACATTGATGCTGCCCTTTCCTCAATTTTCCTTAGGCGCATCTTCGCTACTGAATTGTCACCCTCTTCTTCCTCGCAATGCCTGCCAGTGGCTTTCATCAACAAACAAGAACTTCTTCGTTTCAAAACTTCACACCCCCCACCCCCAAAAAAGCACTCCATATATCACATGCCTTCATTAAATATCAATGATACTGCATCTCTTCCAAAGCAAGTTCCTTTTATGTCACTGTCTCCATCACCTCCAATGCTGTCCGTTCCTGAAAGGTGTTGCATGTATCCCAATGCTACTTTCGTTATTTACTATATAGCACATTCAGAAACACTAGCAGTTGTTATCCTCCAAATTGTCATGGTCATTATTTTGATACTGCCACACACAATCAATAACTCAACTAACACCACAAACATAGCTCGACTCTCATATATCTACTGATGACAAGTCTGAATTAATGTTTTCAAAGTTATTCTTCTCTCTAACTCAAAACTGATTCTCAGTTTAAAATTGTGAACAATTTTACATATTACCATTTTATCTGGAAATTTCTATACTTCTCAGTACATTCATATGAAAGTAATACAAACCCTCAGGCATCATACCTATATTAGATTTTGTTTTCTGACTGATCATTAAAAGTTCATAGCTTTGGTCGGACCTAGAGGCAGGACATTGCCTTAGTGTTGTTGTCTATGTCTTGACCTAGATGTCAAATCACTCCTTTTTATATCAAAATGGTTCAGGTCATCTAGCAAGTGCCAATTTAAATTTACCACTATTTGCAAAGTGGGTAACTCCCTGCTGTTGACTTCTTCTGCGACTTAGTGTTTTTCTTACCCTCTGTCTCACTTAATGATCTAAAGATCACAAGGAAGGAATTCTATGAGAGTGCATGAACTAATAATGCTTTAATATGTGTCAAAACAAGTGACATGGTGAGCCACACACTACCAGACAACACATCTTACTGCTATAAATTCCTGGCATGTCAGGATTCCTGCATACTCTAGCAAGGCCATGGCTATCTCCATCTACAACGTTGCGGTGATGTACCATTCTCCAGATCTAATGCAACATTAACTTGGTTAGGGACATTGTCAATTTCTCTTGCACAGTAGTGAATACTTTGCAGATTTTGCACGTTATTTGCTCTTCTGAGTCTGCCATCATTACTATCCAATAATTTTCTGTTTGTTGCTCTTTCTATGCATAATTCATTTTGTGTGTGGAATGGCAGTACACACCATCTGTTACATCTTTCATCACAGTATTGTCTTCCACAGATGTATGATTACTCATACCAGATCTGTTTGAGATCATTAGACAAAGCTTGTCATGTACCTGAAAATTTTGTGTTGATTCTGTGCTGAGATGATACAAAAGAGACGAATATCCAAACAAATGAAATAGCAATTGAAACAGAATGTCAAAAGAAAGCACATCCAGACAACATATACTCCACTGTTCTGTCCTCAAGTCTACTGCTAACTGCTTGCCATGCCATTCAGTCAGTTTATGATAATATCAAACAAAAGTTTCATTAATTTAGAAAAGCTGAATACCAGAGCAACTAAACATAGGAGTTTAATTACAAAATAATGAGCAGTCGGCAGTTAATGGAAAAACAGACCTTACATTAGGCAGAATATATTTGGTGGTTGAATATTATATTGCACTAGTGTGTGCAGCATTTATTTGTTAAATAAAAGGAATCGCAATATTTTAAATGGAACTTGAGTTTGGCATTTGCACATTATATAATTGAATTAGGAGTGCCAGCTGCTAGAACATTTGTTGTTGTGGTCTTCAGTCCTGAGACTGGTTTGATGCAGCTCTCCATGCTACTCTATCCTGTGCAAGCTTCATCATCTCCCAGTACTTACTGCAGCCTACATCCTTCTGAATCTGCGTAGTGTATTCATCTCTTGGTCTCCCTCTACGATTTTTACCCTCTACGCTGCCCTCCAATGCTAAATTTGTGATCCCCTGATGCCTCAGAAAATGTCCCTTCATCTTGTCAAGTTGTGCCACAAATTTCTCTTCTCCCAATTCTATTTAGTACCACCTCATTAGTTATGTGATCTACCCATCTAATCTTCAGCATTCTTTTGTAGCACCACATTTCAAAAGCTTCTATTCTCTTATTGTCCAAACTATTTATCGTCCATGTTTCACTTCCATACATGACTACACTCCATACAAATAGTTTCAGAAATGACTTTCTGACACTTAAATCTATACTCGATGTTAACAAATTTCTCTGCTTCAGAAGCGCTTTCCTTGCCATTGCCAGTCTAAATTTTATATCCTCTCTACCTCGACCATCATCAGTTATTTTGCTCCCCAAATAGCAAAACTCCTTTACTATTTTAAGTGTGTCATTTCCTAATCCAATTCCCTCAGCATCAGCCGACTTAATTCGACTACATTCCATTACCCTCGTTTTGCTTTTGTTGATATTCATCTTATACCCTCCTTTCAAGACACTGTCCATTCCATTCAACTGCTCTTCCAGGTCCTTTGCTGTCTCTGACAGAATTACAATGTCATCAGTGAACCTGAAAGTTTTTCTTTCTTCTCCATGGATTTTAATACTTACTCCGAACTTTTCTTTCGTTTCCTTCACGGCTTGCTCAATATACAGATAGAATAAAATTGGGGAGAGACTACAAACCTGTTTCACTTCCTTCCCAACAGCTGCTTCCCTTTCATGTCTCTCGATTTTTCTAACTGCCATCTGCTTAATGTACAATTTGTAAATAGCCTTTCGCTCCCTGTACTTTACCTCTGCTACCTTCAGAATTTGAAAGATAGTAATCCAGTCAACATTTTCAAAAGCTTTCTCTAAATCTATAAATGCTAGAAACGTAGGTTTGCCTTTCCTTAATTTTTCTTCTAAGATAAGTTGTAGGGTCAGTATTGCCTCATCTGTTCCAACATTTCTACAGAATCCAAACTGATCTTCCCGAGGGCGGCTTCTACCAGTTTTTCCATTTGTCTGTAAAGAATTTGCGTTAGTATTTTGCTGCTGTGGCTTATTAAACTGATAGTTTGGTTATTTTCACATCTGTCAACACCTACTTTCTTTGGGATTTGAATTATTACATTCTTCTCGAAGTCTGAGGGATTTTCTGTCTCACACAGAGGTCTTTCAGCGGTCTGTCAAACTCTTCACGCAATATCATATCTCCCATTTCATCTTCATCTACATCCTCTTCCATTTCCATAATATTGTCCTCAAGTACATCACCCTTGTATAGACCCTCTATATACTCCTTCCACCTTTCTGCTTTCCCCTCTTTGCTTAGAACTGGTTTTCCATCTGAGCTCCTGATATTCATAGAAGTAGCTCTCTTTTCTCCAAAGGTCTCTCTAATTTTCCTGTAGACTGTATCTATCTTACCCCTAGTGAGATAAGCCTCTACATCCACACATTTGTCCGCTAGCCATGCCTGCTTAGCCATTTTGCACTTCCTGTCGATCTCATTTTTGAGACGTTTGTATTCCTTTTTGCCTGCTTCATTTACTGCATTTTTATATTTTCTCCTTTCCTCAATTAAATTCAATGTTTCTGCTGTTACCCAAGGATTTCTACTAGCCCTCGTCTTTTTACCTACTTGATCTTCTGCTGCCTTCACTACTTCATCCTTCAGAGCTACCCATTTGTCTTCTACTGTATTTCTTTCCCCCATTCCTGTCAATTGTTCCCTTGTGCTGTCCCTGAAACTCTGTACAACCTCTGGTTTAGTCAGTTTATCCAGGTCCCATCTCCTTAAATGTTTGCAATTTCTTCAGTTTTAATCTACAGTTCATAACCAATAGATTGTGGTCAGAGTCCACATCTGCCCCTGGAAATTTCCTATTATTTAAGACCTGGTTCCTAAATCTCTGTCTTACCATTATATAATCTATCTGATACCTTTTAGTATGTCCAGGATTCTTCCATGTATACAACCTTCTTTTATGATTCTTGAACCAAGTGTTAGCTATGATTAAGTTATGCTCTGTGGAAAGTTCTAACAGACGGCTTCCTCTTTAATTTCCTAGCCCCAATCCATATTCACCTACTATGTTTCCTTCTCTTCCTTTTCCTACTCTCGAATTCCAGTAACCCATGACTATTAAATTTTCATCTCCCTCCACTACCTGAATAATTTCTTTTATCTCATCATACATTTCTTCAATTTCTTCGTCATCTGCAGAGCTAGTTGGCATATAAACTTGTACTACTGTATTAGGCATGGGCTTCGTGTATATCTTGGCCACTATAATACATTCACTATGCTGTTTGTAGTAGCTTACCCGCACTCCTATTTTTTTATTCATTATTAAACCTACTCCTGCATTACCCCTATTTGACTTTGTATTTATAACCCTGTATACGCCTGACCAAAAGTCTTGTCCCTCCTGCCACCGAACTTTTACTAATTCCCACTATATCTAACTTTTACCTATCCATTTCTCTTTTTAAATTTTCTAACCTACCTGCCCGATTAAGGGATCTGACATTCCACGCTCCAATCCCTAGAACACCAGTTTTCTTTCTGCTGATAACGACATCCTCTTGAGTAGCCCCTTTCCGGAGATCCAAATGGGGGACTATTTTACCTCCGGAATATTTTACCCAAGAGGATGCCATCATCATTTAACCATACAGTAAAGCTGCATGCCCTCGGGAAAAATTACGGCTGTAGTTTCTCCTTGCTTTCAGCCATTCGTAGTACCAGCACGGCAAGGCCGTTTGGGTTAGTGTTAAAAGGCCAGATCAGTCAATCATCCAGACTGTTGCCCCTGCAACTACTGAAAAGGCTGCTGCCCCTCTTCAGGAACCACACGTTTGTCTGGCCTCTCAACTGATACCCCTCCGTTGTGATTTCACCTATGTTACGGCTATCTGTATCGTTGAGGCACACAAGATCGTTTGTAAAAATAAATAAGGAAATTAGTCGTAAACATGTATTTATACAAACTAATGTGATTTTAGGCAATAGCTATACAGATAAAATTTACAAATTACCTTTACTTGTGAGAAGGAAGTAATTATTTGTCAATTACCAGTGGCAAGATTATCAATTGTTTCCAGAGTTTTAAATCGTAATCGCTACGAGACAAATAGATCTGGCAGGCACACTGGAATGAGACAGCTGTAGTACATTTTACTGGATGATGCGTGGATGTCTGGTGGTGGTGTAAACAGTGTGTGCAGGCGCACTGGGGTCTGTTGTCTGTAGCTTGGATGCATCGGCAGTGCATAATTTTCAGCAGCAGCCACACCAGAATGTCCCATGTTAATGTGGCAGTAGCACAAAAAGCAAAATTTTCCCCCTCAGCGCATGGTTGGATGTGCCTCTTGCTGATTAGGTGGCTCGTATTCTTCTGGCCAATCATATTGTTGTCCATGTTTCTTGTTAAATGTTTTTCATTGTGAAAATTCTCAAGGGCAGAAAGGAAGATGACAGGCAGACTTTAACTGGAATTTCTTCACTTTGCAGACTGCACGTCGCCAGTTAAGAGTCGATGCCCTGTCTCCTGTTGTCTTGTCTGTCATCTTCCCTTGCATCTGCTAGCAACTGATTTCACTCATACCTTGACAAGACATTGGGTCTGCTGTTGGGCCTATTATTATTGGAGTAATAGGAGGCACAGAGCTGCTAAAAAGGATATTAGTAACAAGTATCTCTCCACCTGGCGAATTGTCACCCATTTCATATTGGTGGTCCATGTCCTGTAGAAACATAAAGTTGTCCCCCACCCCCACCTTCTGATAATGTTTCTCTTTCTCTGATTTGTTGTTGTAAATCCATACTCCTTCAACACTTCTAAAGCGTGTAGAGACTGCTTGCCAGGCACCTGTGTGTGGATGCTGTGGGAGGGCCCTCACCTGTGGGGTGGGAATGGGGGTTGCACAGTCCAGGTGCCCATACCCCTTTTTGATGCCCATTGTGTGTCTTTGATGTGACATCTAAAGTGGAACACAACACAGTAACATCTTCAAAAGTTTTTTTCTATCTATGCTGGTGTTAGGTTTACATCATGTCACGTGCTGATGGCGCTTGAAAAATTAGCTTGTCAAACGTCAGTTTCCATTTGCTCACCCTTAATTAATTCTACTATAAGAAAATTTGTACAAATACTTTTACTTACTGCAGTAAATCCCCCATTCCCCTATATATTACTGTAAATTATTAAAATTTTATAATTAAAATTTTTGAAGCATTCATATGTAACGAACTAAATTCATTATATTAGTCATTCTGAGTACAAAAATTTCTGCTCTTCATCAAACTGCATGTCTGGATTAAATAGTGATCATTAGCATAACATGATCATTGAAGATTTTTTGTGTGCATTATTGTAATATGTTGGGGGTGGAGGGTAGGTCAGACAAGTACCTTCTTCCAAGAAGTGCAATTGCTGATGCTGATAGTAGTATGTAAAGTAGAAAACACTAATCTGAACTTCCAGAACTTAATTTGCCTTCATGTAGGAAAGAGAAATTAGTTGAGGAAAATTAGGAGAAAGGGCTACAAGCCAGTGACAGGTCTTAATGTAAAAAATTTCTTCAACACAGTAGCGTTTTCCCAAGTTGTTCATTACTTAGTCCTTGTATTCTTTTTCTCTGTGATTGGAAAGTTTACAGAATATGGTCATAGTAGTAATATTAAGCTTTTTTTAATTCATGCTTCATATTTGTAGTAGTTACAAGATTATTTATTTCGGTTATGTGCAAATATCCATAAGCTTTCTCTATTCCAGGTTAGAGTCAAAATAGAGGGAGATAATGAACCACAGCCAACAATCCCTCGTGAAGAAGGTCAAGTTCCTTTCGTTTTTGTAGGAACTGTAGAAAGTATAGCCAATGCAAAGGTGCTGTTGGAATATCACTTAGCACACCTAAAGGTAATGTTTGGAGAGTATTTGGTTTAGGCATTAAGAATTTTGAATTTCATTACTTTATAAAAAGTGTAATTTCATTCATCTGATTTTGTGTCGCAGGAAGTGGAAGCATTAAGGCAAGAAAAGTTGGAAATTGATCAACAGCTACGAAGTATACATGGTACTACAATGGGCTCAATGCAGAACTTCCCTATTCAGAGGCGCAACGACAGGTACTGTTACAATATAATTAGACAATGGAAATCCATGATGGAATAACACTATGAAAAGATTAGAAACCTACTTGTAACATAGAGGAGGCATTGAGTCACAGGCAGGCACCATAATAGAGTGAGTTAGATATTGAACCTTTCAGACAAAAGTCTTTCTTCCAGATTAGAAAAGACACAATACATTCACATAAACACAACTCATACACACATGCCAATTTTATCTTGGGGGGGGGGGGGGGGGGGGGGGGGCGGGCCGTAATTGGAGACTGTGACTCCATCTGACGTGAGCAACAATGTGCTGGGGAATGTGGGGCAATAAAGAGGTGACATGGTGTGAGGAATGGGATGGATAGGAGGGTGAGGGAAAACAATGTACTGCCTGTGGGAGCAAGCAGAGGCATGACGGGGACAGGACGGGCTGCCAGGTGCAGTCTGTAGGCAGTGCCGGTGAGTGGGAGGGCTGGGGAGAAAAAAATGGGAAAAGAATAGTGGATGAAGTGGTGGGATAGAAGGTGTATTTAGTTCTGGAGTGGGAGTTGCGAAGGGGATGGGCAGGTGGGGGGCCGAAGGTTACAAGTACGAAGGAAACATTGTAGGGCAATTTCCCACCTGTTTTGTTCAGAAAAGGTATTGTTGGTTGGAAGAATTCAGATGATGCAGGCTGTGAAGCAATTGTTGAAGTGATGCACATTGTGTTGGGCAGCATGTTCAGAAACTAGATGGTCCAGCTCTCTTGACCAGTTTTGCAGTGGCCATTCATGCAGACAGGCTGCTCGTGAGTTGTCATGCTCACACAGGAAGTGGTTGCAGTGTATTTTGTAGATCATATGGCTGCTTTCACAGGTAGCCCTACCTTTGGTAGGGTATAGGACTAGAGTATGTGTTAATTGGAGGATATATGGGGAAAACTCTTTCTTCAAGGTCTATCGCAGGGATATGAGGCAAGGGGCTGGGAGTAGGGGTGGAGTAGTGTTGGGCAAGGATATTACATAGGTTCAGAGGGTGGTGGAAAGCCACTGTCAAGCAATGGGGCAGGGGTGGATATTCATTTCATAGTAGGGTGTGACAAGAGAGTTGAAACCCTGGTGGAGAACGTGGTATTTTTTCCAGCCTTGGGTAAGGCTGAATCAAGAGAGGAAGTGCTCCTTTACGGCCAGACAATGGGTATGTGGGAGGTAATGATGACAGGAGAGAAAAGGCATGAGAGATTTGTTTCTGGACAGGGCTGGGATGGCAATTTTAGCATGTGAAGGAGTCAGTAAGACCCTTGGCACCACCCACCACTGCACCTACTAGTTTTCCCCCCTTCTCTCTCCTCCTCTCTCCCTTGCCTGTCACCCCCCAACACAGCCTCTCGATCCTGCACTTGGCAGCTGATCTGTCTCCACCAAGTCCCTGCACACTCCTTCAAGCAGCACAGTATTTTCCTCCATCTCTACTCTCCTATCCTCCCTCGCTGCCCCATGGTTTGTCCGTACCACCACCACCACCACCACCACCACCACCCACCAACCCACCCGCCCGCCAACCAACCCTTTCAGGTGACTGATTCAGATGTAGTCACAGTCTGCAGTCAGACCATGATGCCCAGTGACAGTGACCATGTGTGTGCGAATTGTGCTTTTGTGAATGTGTGTGTTTGTGTTTGTGTGTGTGTGTGTGTGTGTGTGTGTGTGTACTATTTTGGAAGGAGGAAATTTTTCTCTGCACTCTAAAATATTTAACAGTCTTTCTCATTGTGCCTCCCTGAAACTTCATGCCTCTGTGGTGAGTAGCTATCTACCCTTTTCGCATTGTTATAATTAGTTATGTTGATATTTCTGCATACCTTCTTTATTCTCATAAAATTTGACATCAAGGGAAATTGCACTTCAATTATTTTTGTTTTAGGGGCTACAATTCAGACATGGATGGTGGGAGCAGTCGGGGCCGTGGTGGGCCAGCAAGAGGTCGTGGCAGAGGACGCGGAGGTGGTGGTGGTGCTCGGCACAATGATGCAAGATTTAATTCGGGTAATACTATAAATGATTACATCAATAATATGGATGGCAAAAAAGGTCCAGGACCATCATCAAGCCGGGGAAGGGGTGGTAGGGGTGGCGGTGAAAGAGGAAGAGGCAGCAAGGGTGGTGGAGGAGGTGGAACGATAGATAAAGATCGTAAGTGATGTCACATGCTGTCAGCCCACCACCTGCTGATCTTTGCTTGAAATTAAGTCCTTAAAAAGCAGATTAACATGTCAATCTATCTGCTAACACACCATTTCAGTAAATTTCAGCAAGACCGAATGTTTACTATAGTTTAAGGAATGTGATTGTTCAGTCATTGGTCAGTCACAATGGTGGGTAAACTTAACATCCCTGGCTTTGGACAAAACGGTTATTTGACTTGTGGAATTAATGGCACTGCAGTAATATTTGCTTGCTGTGCAATTGGATTTAAAATGATTAAAGTTTTTGTCAAGTAATTCTTCTCAATGTTAAGATTCTTAGGATGTGACAGAAGTAGAAGGCAAAAATATTCCCTACAGAGTAATATTGCTGTTGAATATATTATACAACAGACCCTTGCATAAACAAAGCACTTGATGTATGAAACAAATTGTCTTGAGTTATGTAATATTGTAACTTCCATTTACAGGAACAGTTTTCCCCTTTCTGAGTTTTCTTATCTTTTGTTGCTAACATTGGAAGTGTTTATGATGGCTGTTTTTGCTGACGGGCATTAGTAAGCTGGTCAGATAGGTATGAAGATATGCAACCTAATAATTTCTAATAGACATTCTCTAACTGAACCTCTCCTCATTCCTTTTATTGATTCCAGTTATTTCTCACCCACCCACCTTCCTTACAACAGTCTAAGGTGATGTTGGCTGCAGTAGTTACTTTGTTTTCATATTTTTTTTTTTATTTTTTTTTTTTTTTTTTTTTTTTTTTTGTGTCTCTTAGTCTTCTGTGCAGCATCTGTAATGCTAAGTGTACTACTTCAAAATTCTAGGAGCAGTTTTCAAATGTCATATTATGGGAAAAATGCAATTGGACATTTGTATAAAATTAGTTTAATTTTTTTTTCAAAATTGAAAAGCTCTTTTGATTTTAATTATTAGTATGTTACAAGAATTGTTCTGAGTTGAAATGTTGTGAATGTTTCTTTTGTTTAAACTTCTTCTTTGTCAGTACGAGATAATGACTTTACTGTGTACTAGATATTAATGGCATTGAAATGTGCAGTATATTTTCTTGTAATCAGTGTGCATTAATCTTCAGATTCCATATTGTGTGTGTCAGGAAATTTTCCCAGTGAGTTTCTAAGATAGTGTTCACATTTGACCAGTTATAACAAAGATTGATAATTTGAGAAATGAATCCACAGCTCATAGTATATTTGCTGTTTGAATATTCATTATGCAGTAACAGCAGCTTTGGATTAGAACAGGAATTATATAATTCTAAGGTGTAATGATCATCAAAATTGACTTTTGATTTAAAAAACTAGAAAATATCCTGCACTTATTAGGTACAGATTTTAAATAGTTCTCAATTATAGGCTTAATAATTATATTATAATGATGTAGGGACAGAAACAAATGTGGTGTATGTCATGTTATATGTGGACCAGATAAGACAGTCCCCTCTTCAAGATAGTAACATAAATTACATAACATCTTAATAAGACAGAAAAAGTGAATTTTAAAGGATTATAGTATCCTTTTTAAGGCTTGTGACACTGCAGCATGATATTGATATCATAAAGATATGATCGGAAGAGACATTGTATGCTGTTTTTGCACATTTCTTGAGTGCAAAAATAATGGCATTAATTTCAAAATTGGCAACTGTTCTTCAAAGAGGGAGAAACAGAGGCTTATCATGCAGACATGAATACACTGCATTTAGTTGGAGGTTGGAAATGCAGCTTTCAATTTGTCAACACTGGTCTCCTTATGAAGTAGACGCTTTCAATTGCATTAAAAATGTTTACTTTTATCTAAGTGTTTCATCTCCTATGGAGATCTTGTATATTTCAAACAATGCAAGAAATATTTCTTTTTCTTTGTATATTACTTTGTCTACTTGTGTATTGGGGACGCAAAATGTTGACATTGCTTGAAGCTACTGTTTCTAATTTCCACTCATGTTGCACTGGCTGAACTCTTTGCTCCCTAAATGTGAAATGAAACCAAGCTGGAAGGGTAAGCCAAGGTTAATGATGGCTTTTAGTTAATAAATTGACAAATCAAATTGTTTGATGAGATGGCCAAATGTGATGTAGTTTTACGGAAGCTATTGTTGTTTGGCCAGGCTTATCAATGTTCTAATTCAGAACTGGTCAATACAAATAAAACAAAATGTTGCCAATTTACTGACTCTTGGGCATTTCGTATTGTCGTACCTCTTTATTATTTACAGAAATTTTTTAAGAAATAAAATATTATATAATTATGAAAGAAACAGTGTTTTATTGATGTTATCTAAGCCTATGTTGCAGAAGTTGCAGAGTTCAGGCTTGAAACTTGTGCAACCCTTTCAGCTAGGGGCTGAGAGATTCATCTGATATGATGCATTTTAAGATAAAGCCAGTAGACATGTTACAGTGTTCTCACATTTTGCTGCAAATTGAGTGCACATACTAACAAAGATTGCCTGCATGATTTCTAACTAGAATAACGTAGTTACTATTATGTATTAGCTTCAGTGTTTCTTTTTACAAAATTGGGGAACTTGAGCCTGAAAGGGTGTGCCCAAATATTCGAGTCAAACTCTCAACTAACTAGCAATATACACAAACAATATTCTGCAGTCTTTTTCAGGTGGGTTTTCATGCAACTGTAATAATAAAGAAGATGGAAATTAAAGCAGCAGAGATCTACATGGGTTTATAGGCAAAACTGCATAGCACTTCAAATTGTATAATACAGATCTCTCAATGTTAGGCATTAAATGGGATTTATGTTTACCATTTTAATAGCACTTGCCTGGAAAGTGTTCCTGTTGTGTCCATCTTTTGCGCAATTGTACATACAACTAAGAAATTATTCTCAACTAGTCTGGGGTCAATATTTTAAGTTCATAACCAGAAGTTCGGCATAGGGACTGCTCTCTTGTATTAGAGTAAACAAAAAATATTCTTTCAAATTATAGATTAGTTTATTGTAAAAACTGAATTGTGAAGACAGCTGAAAAGCCTCTTTCCATCAATTTTTCCTTGGACACACCTTAATATCTCCTACTCATCAAATCTTAGTATAACATAACACCCACAGTTTTAAAAACATCCAGATCTTACTGTCTTGCAGCTTGTAAACATTATTTGTAGTTTCACACGTGTCTGTTGCCATGGTTTGTTGAAATTACCACTAGAATTCCATCACTTAGAGGCATGGTCAATATCCACAAACACTTTTCTAAAAAAGGAAATGAAAAAAGCTAAGATTTGCATGTTTCTCTGCTTAACATTTCATAGAAGTGATTTACATTTTGTGATCTGGTGGAGTAAGATAGAAATCTTCTTTTCTTCCTCTGTAACTGTTAAATTGCTTACTCTAACAATTTGTCTACAAATATGACAAGCAATCAGAATAAGATACTCAGTATTTTACTTCCAGAAGGATGGATCATCTCTGGACCAGATGAGAGGGAAGAGAAGAAAATGATCATTTTAGAGGGGATTTTGCAAGGCAGCTTAGGAAACTTGAGAGAATGATTTACTATGAAATCAAAAAAGTAATTACAGCAGCATTTGGGATACTTAAAACTGGTGTTATTGATATGATATAGGATAAAAAAGTCAGTATGCTAAGTAAGGTGATCTGTAATAAAAGTGTTGTAATTCAATGTGATTTAAGACAATCAAAAAGAAGTTAGTAAGGGTAGGCAAGTTCAGTAGAATAGTTTAAGCATGTCGATATAATAGTCAGCCAAAGAGGGGACGTTAAATATCACACACCAGAGTTCTGTTGTCTGATACCTAAAGTATTTAGTTGCTATGCCCTACTCCAGCCTCTGTAGATTTTGAGATCTCTTTAGCCGTGTCATTATAGTAAATGATTATTACTGACTATTTGTCTGAAGTTAAATGTTTGATTCCAGTAATTTTGATCAGTTGCAGTCTGGGCTTCACTGTTTTTGTGCCAAAGTTACACAGGCTCAGCTTCTTGAAAACCATACCAAAAGCAGTACAATCTAGTGGGTAAACTCTGAATAAGCTATGATTTTTTTCCCTGTAATATTTCTGCATACATTGTAGACTGCTTCAAAGCAGTGAGCTGGAGTTCAGAATCATTGGATGTTGCACAGGTTTTGAAAATTTGCCAAGCAGAATCGCAACAGAAATGAAGTTTTCAAAAATGGACATGTTATCGAGGGAGAAATTGTGACGAAATGTTGTATCATCAGGCACACATACTGTTCTGTAACTTCATGTTTCCATTGCGCAATAATTTATCCATTAAATTTTCTGAATGCAGTTGCATAAATTTATTATTATTATTATTATTATTATTACTACTACTACTACTACTACTACAACAACAATGCAGCTGCCTACTTTTTGGTCATCTTTAGAGTGAGCTGACAGATTGAAGATAAAGTACTTATTCTGTCATTTTAAATGATGGAACAGGTGCCATAGCTTCAATCTGTGAGTTTTACCCTGAAGGTGACTGAAGGGTATTTGTAGTAATAGTAGTTTATGCAGCTGCACTGCCAAAATGTTATTGAGCCACATATTTGTATTTGTTTCTTGCTGTCTGGTTTATAATACCACTGATCCTATAAGCAATCTGCTGTAATATTTTATAGGCCCATTCATAATTTTTTGGTCAGGTTCAAAAACTGATGATGATCATAACTGATCATCTGGGTATAAGCATGCCACTGTGCCGCCGCCGCCCCCCCCCCATTCCAACCTACACACACACACACACACACACACACACACACACACAGTTTTTAAATGAGTGGCTCATCATGTGGAAATAGAGCTTACCAGGCTAGAATAGCTTGTTATTTATTGGCACACAGTTTCTTCAATCTGTTTGGAAACTAATGGATTACCACTCTCAACAAACAGCATAAATTGACAGTGGGACAAGAGATAGTGTATTTTAAAATTTTATGAGTTACTAGGACTTTCATGCCATAAATGGTAGGTGGTACAAAATTCGATGTTATCTGAGTACTTCTATTTTTCACTTTTTACGAGTAATCTGTCAATAAGTTAAGTGATATTTAGGGGCCAGTCGAAGGCTTATTTGATAATTAGAATCTCAGATGGTATGTTATATTTGATTTCGAACACCAGCCAAATTGTTGAGTACGTCAGGCGATGAGTTGACGAAATCCTTAGCTTACTTTAATGTGTTAATGCAAATTATATGACTGTAAAGATGTTAATCTGATTCTATGGATCATAAGCGGCACACTGCTGAAGTATCAGTACTACTGAGACCTTTTCTGCAAGTGAGACGAATATATAACATTGTTCCCACTAACGCTGTTCGGTAAGTTTAAATAACTGGAATTTGAAACAACATGCGTTTGACGCGTGCAAACCACCTCCACTAGGACCTTGCCTAGTCGGCGGTGTGGGACTTCAGCATCATCTCCTATGCTCCTCAGTGTGAGACCTCATCACCACCACCCCACATAAGGGCCATAAGAAGATAGGTTGGCATACACGTGAGGCATAAGTAATTTTCTCTTCCTATACCATAGTCTGCTCTCCATAGTGGTCAGCATAATAATATACTGGAAAAACGATTTAGTATTTCGGGTTGTAGTAAGACATGTTTATTACAGCTGTAAGATACCCATATTAGTCAGCCATAAATACCATATCCAAACAGCATTTAAATTTTCAGTATTTTTAGCCCTTCTCTCTCTCTCTCTCTCTCTCTCTCTCTCTCTCTCTCTCTCTCTCTCTCTCTCTCTCTCTCTCTCTCTCTCTCCCCCCCCCCCCCCCATGTGTGCGTGCGCATGCGTATTATGCCCTTCAAACTGTCAAACTGCTGATTGGATATGTAGAGCCAATGTTTGGAGTTGATTTCTGTGGTTTTGATGAAGGGTGTCGATACTCCTTCATCCACTACTTGTACCATCACCAGTCTGCACATGATCCACCAGAATGAGACTTCCGTGAAAGTGAAGGTGTGTTACATGATCCTAGATTAGGCACAGCTTGTTGGAATTTGAAATAGTCCATCAAATCTTGATAGTTACATTGAAATGTCCCTGTGTTAGTTTCTCACCTAGCTGGTGGAATGACAACACTTGAGGAAACTTTATCTTTTAGTTTCCATGGAATCAACAGTTTGTTTATTTTTTTAATTCCCCTCCAGCATATGAATAATTACCCTCACAATGTGGCACAAGTTTTTAGACCAAGTGATCAGTTTTCAAAAATATTGGCTGTTATTTCACAGACATTATCCTCACTCTTACTGATTGTTAACAATTACTTAACTGCATTTCACTGTTTATTATATAAGGTGTGGTGAACTGATGACTCGTCGAATCCAAACTTTCACATCTTGTTCGTGAGCCAGTCACATTTTGATAGTTTTAATTGCTTTATAGAACATTCTTGCATTATTAATTATGTCACCGTCTAGGACTTATTCTCATGTGTACTATTTCAGTGCTTTATTTGTACTAAGGTGAAAAAAAAACATTTATCCAAATTTTTCAGCCCCTTTTGTAACTTTTCTTTTTATTGTTATATCCTCTCTTCATGTGTCATCGCTGCTGCTGCTGCTAGCTGCAGTATACAGGTTCTCTGTGCCTAGTGTCTGAGCCCCCCCAAACAGCTTATGAAAGGTTGCTTGTTTAATTTATCATTGGTGGTAGAGCATTTGTATTGATGTCCATGTTTTATTAAGTCTTGAACTTCCCCCATTGTGAGACATTGCTATAATGGTTGGATTATTGATAAATGCAAAATTCCTGTTAAATTCTTCGTTTCTCTCATAAACATCTGGATCAGAATGTTATCAGTTGGCTCTTATGATTTGCCTTATGTAGCAGGTATTAATTCCTTGGGGTTTAATTTATTGAAAAATCAACCCTATACCTCTAGAAGAATATGCAGTCTTCAAAAATGTGTGGCTGATTATCTTTTTCTTTTAAAAAATCTCGAAATAATTAGTATCATCACATCAACTTCAACAAGTAGTAAGCCACAGCTCATTGACTTTGTAAAAGAATGTATATGACCAGCAAACTCTTTCTTTTTTTGTCCAAAGATAATGTATTAACCTAAAAGCAAGAGTCTTCATTGTTTGTGGAGTTGTAATTTTATTCATGAAAATAGAGATACTGTATTAAATGTGAATTGGCATGGTGAAATAAGAATGGCATGAAGTGAAGCTGAGACTACAGGAGTCTGACTCTTAGAAAGGGAGCAAGTAGTTACTTACGATGAAAAATTTATTTTTGTACTTTCCATGGGTCCAACTGAGGTACAGCTACAGCTACTTTGTCGTGAAACATGTTACTAATTATGCAGTTTACAGAAAGCAGTATATAAGAAAACGGAACGTACCGCAACACTCAAAGGACAATCTTGTTGACTAGTGCAAAAATTGTCACTATTATACTCTGGTCACTAACTGTAATCAACTTTTCTTGTGTTAATCATGTTGCCAGTAGTGATTATGATAAAGCTGGATCTGCTCTTAGCAAATTCCAGGGTAGTGTCTCATACTTCAGTGAACGATTCCCACTGTGTTTAATTTGATGGTGAAGTTGTTGTTCAAACAGGTTTTAGAGGGTTTTATCTTTAGTTAATTGGATTATGAATCCAGAAGGGACAGTTGGGCAACTGTTGCCCACCTTAGCAGCAATTGGAAAGGAAATGACTCTTTTATTTTAAATATAATTGTGATCCCTAATTAATTATATGTAGCTAAAATGTTAATGCTCCAGTTTTGTCATGGAGTGTTGTCCTGAAGCTGTTTGTACCTGTTGCCTGTGTTATATGTGATAGAAAATAAATGCCTGCTGTCAGATTAGCCGAGCAGCCTAAGGCACTGCAGTCATGGACTGTGCGTCTCATCCCGGCGGAGGTTCGAGTCCTCCCTCGGGCATGGGTGTGTACGCGTGTGTTTGTCCTTAGGATAATTTAGGTTAAGTAGTGTGTAAGCTTAGGGACTGATGACCTTAGCAGTTAGGTCCCATAAGATTTCTCTCTCTCTCTCTCTCTCTCTCTCTCTCTCTCTCTCTCTCTCTCTCTCTCTCTCTCTCTCACACACACACACACACACACACACACACACACACACACACACACACACACACACACACACACACACACACACACACACCTGCTATCAGTTATCTCAGCTGTGTCAAGAAAGAGCAATTACTTATTGGTGTGGGCATGGGTGTGTACGCGTGTGTTTGTCCTTAGGATAATTTAGGTTAAGTAGTGTGTAAGCTTAGGGACTGATGACCTTAGCAGTTAGGTCCCATAAGATTTCTCTCTCTCTCTCTCTCTCTCTCTCTCTCTCTCTCACACACACACACACACACACACACACACACACACACACACACCTGCTATCAGTTATCTCAGCTGTGTCAAGAAAGAGCAATTACTTATTGGTGTCTGGTTCTTAATGACAATTCAGTGTATCTAGTCACAAAAAAAAAGTTTTCCCTCTTTCTGTACTATGCAACTGTTAAAATTTTGATCATGCTTCATTTGGATAAGTAAAACAAACATTTTGTAATTGCAAATAATTCTGGAGAAGAGGAGTAGGAAAAGATAGTGATAGTATCAGAATTTGGTGAATGGGCACTGCCCACATTACTGGATGCTTCTTTAAGTATTCCGTTTTTGTGTTTTCTTACCTTGTCATCTATCTATTTCTTACATATATTTAATAGTTGCTCAGACAGCTAGTACAGTTCCCATTTGCATATTTGGAAAAGTGTAAAAGTCATTGATTTTTCAAAGTTTTGCAGGAGTACTTCTTCTTGTTGTTGTTGTTGTTGTTGTTGTTGTAGTAGTAGTATTTCAGTACAGGCACCACATGATACTTGAATTTAATTTGATTGCATTCACGACATAGTTTATTGTGGAATTAGAAACGTCCTCCACCTGGAAGTCCTCGATGGAATTAAGATCTGCCACTTCATGTGTATTAACATGTTGCCTACAATATTAGGTGGAGGATATATTGTTACTCAGTGTGAAGGTGAGCTGTTGAGTTGCAGGCAGGCACAACAAAAATACAGTTACATGCTATAGCTTGTGGCAAAAGCCTTCAACAAAGTGTGCATGTGCATGTGCATGTGCAAACGCGCGCAACAAAAACACACACACACACACACACACACACACACACACACACACACACACACAGCAAGAACACCCCATGCACACACAACTGCTGCCACTGGCAGCTCCGACCAAATGAGTGTCGCGTGAATGGCAATCTGGAGTGGGAGAGGGATAGCAGGTCATGGGTGGTGGTGAGAAGAGCACTTTCTGGTGGGATGTGCAGGGCCTAGGAGGTGGCCTGACAGAGACTGCCAGGTGTAGCAGCTGCATGGGGTAAAAAGCAGAGGAGCAGGGAGGCGGATCGAATGGTTGAGTGCATTGGCAGAAGGTGGCACACAATGAGGTTGAGGGGACTTGAGAAGGGAGGCAGTAATAGGATAGAGGGAGTGGAAACTGTTAGATGGGGGGTATGGGATCAGTAGATTACCAGGGTTAGGGCCGTAATAATTCTGGGAGTGGAGAATGTGTTGCAAGAATAACTCCCATCTGTACAAATCAGAAAAGCTTATTGGAGGGGAGGATCCAGATGGTTCAAGCTACGAAGCAGCTACTGAAACCGAGCATGGTATGCTCAGCTGCATGTTTTGTCGCAGGGTGGTCTACTTTGCTCTTGGCCACAGTTTCATGATGGCTATTCATCCTGATGGACAGCTGGCTGGTAGTCATACCACTATAAAAATCAGTGCAATGGTTGCAGGAGAGCTATCTAGATTTTAACAGCAAATTGTCAGAAGTCTTGATAACAAAAGTTTCTAAATTAGCTGCCCTCCAGGAAAGATGTGCAATCAAATTATTCCTCGAACTCGTAGCTGGATGAAACCTGAAGTAGAAAGGCCTAAAATATTTAGCAAGGTAGGGAATGAATATCAATTGTACAGTCTCTGGCTAATTCCAGCAGCCAGACACAATGGTTGGGGGGAGGGGGGGTTGCTGTGCATGTAATTCAGAAGACCATTTGGCTGAAAACTTAACTGTCTTGCAGTATCTTCTATCTTTTTGGTTCTGCATATATACAACTCTGCATCTCCACTATGTGGTGAGTAACAACATATCCTTCATCCTTCTCATAAATTTGTCATTACTTAAGAGAGATGCTTAGGACAGGGAGTGTTCATTGCAGCTGACAAAATTATTCTCTCTTATCAAGATCAAAATTGAGTCTGTGAAGTTATCTGGGCCTGAGTAACAGGCCTAGATGAACTAAAGTTAATTATTGGATTTTTAAGGCCACCCAGTTCTGCTATGACTGTTTTAGAATAATTCCACTTCACGCTCAATGTCGTAGAAGTACCTGGATCACGCAATATTAGTTGGAGGTGAAGTTAACCTACCGGATGTAGTCTGGGACCTACAGTGATTCATTGAAGGTGGTATGATCAGTCAGTATTGTGAAATAGTCTGTTTTCAGAATGACTTTGTGCAGCCCACACACTGGAAATATTTAAGGCCTGGGCTAATCAGCAGGGTCAGTATAGGGACGGGACGAGTGATAATCATATCATAGTGGTGATTGATATTAAATTAAATTAATTCACCAAAAAGGCTATGAGAGTATTTTTGTTGGGAAAAAAAAATAACAGATAAGCAGTTGCTAGAATCTCACCAGGGCAATGAATGGATATCATTAACTTCCAATATAATAGATATGTAGTAATTATGGGCTAAGTTTTAAACAGTTGACAAATTGTGCTCTGGAGAAGTAAGTGAACTAAGAACAGAAGACATCTTTCATGGTTTTACAACAAAATTCAGATGATGCTGAGGAAGCAGATACTCTTGCACTCCAATTTCAAAAAAGAACGTGCAAATGACAGCCAGCAAAAGTCAGAAGAAATTTGTGCATCTATAAACAGATTTGTGAAGCATAGAACTACCGCTGTCGTACCTTGGCAAAAGATCCTGACAAGAACATGAAAAAATTACAGTCTGACAAAAGTGCTAAGAGGGTTGAAGTAACTTCTTGACCAGTCTGGTGTAGTAGTAAGAGAAATCAAAGGAATACTGAAGTCTTAAATTTTATTTTTAAGGAATTATTGAAGAGGAGAATCATTAAAACATACCATTATTTGACCATTGCACAGCGAACATAGTAATAGGTATATCTTGCATAGAGATGCAACTCGGTGTTGAAAACAAATAAGTCGCCAGATCCGCATGGAATACCAATTTGGTTTTACTCAGAGTACTGTAGGGCATTTTTCCCTTACTTACCTTGCATTTGTCATGAAATCTCCAACCCAGTGTAAAATTCCAAGTAAGGGTAAGAAGAGTAGGTAATGCCCATATATAATAAGGGTAAAAGAACAGCCCTGCAAAACGACAGACCAATATCCTTAATTATGGTCTGCTGCAGAATTCTTACACACATTCTCACTTCTAAGGCAATAAATTTCCTTGACAGAAAAATCAGCATGGACTTGAGACAGCATCACATGAATGAAATTCAGCTTGCTCTTCTCTCATGTGATATCCTGTGAACCATGAAGGGCAACAGGCAGATTCCGTGTTCCTAGATTCCTGGAAATCATTTGACACACAGCTCAACTGCAGACTGTTAACCATGTCACTACTGTGGGTGTTTATACACATCCTACTACACAGTTCCCCAGGTATTGGGGACATGTAAATGAACTCCACTTGGTTTTCCCTACAGTGCTATGGATGTCTCTGTGTCCGGAGCTGCCAACTTCTCACTGCTACAGACAAGTGACGTCCATAGCTCTGTGAATAAAAAAAAGCTAAGAGCATTTATCAGGCAAAATGGGTACTATCATTTGCTAAAAAAATATCTTTTGATATCTTTTGTCGTTTGAGAATTGTTATGACCATACGATTCGCGATTGGCAGGGATGTGAATGGGCGCATCGCATGCAGCTGTCCTTCGCATACAAACCCCAACAACTCAAGAATAAAATAATATCCTTTTGCTTTCAATTTTAAGTAAAATTTTGATATCTTACCTGATTTTCATTCACTACAGTGTGTGAGCTAAAGTACACAGTGTTTTACTTAATTTGATGCTGCTCAGTAACTGTGACATATAATCAAAATAAATTCAGTCCTTGATCAAGCGAAGATATGTGACTGTAAGAAAAATAGGTGATAAGTATTGCATAGCAGCTGGCAAGTCCCTGTGGATGGAACTGGGCATGTCGCATCCAGTAGTCTGCCAGACATAAAACCCAATGACTTGAGAACGAAAGGAGCTATTGTGTTCTCAGTTTTATATAAAATTTAGATTTGTTACCAACATTTCAATAAAATTTGTTGTTGGCTCTGAAAATAAAACTGTTTGAAAATTTAATATTTTTTACTTCGTTAAATTTTCATTACTGTAAAAAATTTCAAAGCATTTTGAAAAACTAAATTCTGCAGCACTTTTTTTACAATAGTACCTAGTAGTACATCTTTCCACTTTCCCAGATCTTGCCTAGCTTCATCCTGTGAAAATATTACATCTCGCTCTGAGGCAGTTTTGACATTTCTGTCATCAGTTAATTTAGAGAAACGTCCTCAGCCGAGTCTGTTTAAAGGTACTGCCAGTTTAATAACAAATTTGAGAAGATATTACTAATAGGCCTCTACTCTTGATATTTATATTAATTTTACAGTCATTGTCCTGAAAATGTGGAAAAAGCTATCTTTCAGTACTTCATTTGCTTCCTCTTGAAAGTGCAGTAGCATCTGAGCTGGTCAATGTGGTTCACACCAACCTTCTAATAATAATCTAAAATACAGGCAGGTTTCATCTTCTCTATCAGTCCTAATTTGTTCTGGCAATGAGAGTGGATGAAGTCATTTTGTGGTCTGTCATCAACACTTTTTCATTCCTAGTGTGTGTACCTTTCAAACAGCAAATGGTCTTATCTGTGAAATGAAAGTTCACTTTCTTTTAATTTTTTTCTGATTCCTAGCAACTAGATTTTAGCTAGTCCTTTCCTATTTTTTAAGTGCTGCAAACTGTAATATAAAACTATCTGCAAAATAAATGCAAAGCTTGTAGGAGACAACAATCAATAACGTTTGCTGTGTGAGTGACCCTGTGAGGCACAGTGCATGGCAAGACGGGAACAAAAACACTGCAAAGGAAGTGCGTACAAGCATCATATTGTAATCTTTATATATATATATGACAATATGGAATACATTTACAAAGCTGAGAAACAGCCAACATAGGTCCTAAGTCACTCGTCTTTTTAGTCAGGCATGTGATGCAGGAGTTACATCACTTGTCTCCATGCTGTTAATACTCTCAAATCCAATTTTTCTACTCACTGTATTCTCTCCAATTCTGATTTATTTCACACTAATGGAAACATGTTGCACCTTGGAGCTGTAGCTGAAAATTGTATTGTCGAACATAGTCAGTGAATCTGAAGTAGGGATGTGTCCAGAAACACTGTTTTTATGTTAGGTATCATTCAATATTTATGTTGAAGCCTGTGAAGGTTCCTGCTGTCCTTCTATGTATACATTCGGTATCTCCAATTAGTCTTATTTGGTGTGGGTCCCACTCATGGGAACATATCCTAGGATTGGTTGCACAAGTTTGTTGTTGTTGGTGTGTGTGTTTTTTTTTTTTTTCAGTCTTGTTTGTAGGCTGATTGAGTTTCCTAACATTCTACCAGTGAACCTGATTCTGCCATCTTCTTTGCCTACAACTAATTCTATATTATATCCCTACAAAATACTGCATTCAGGTATTTCTTTCAGTTGACAGATTCCAGAGAGAGAGAGAGAGAGAACATTCATTCATTTTACATTTCTGAACATTCAAAGTGAGTTTCCAGTCTTTGCATCACTTTTAAATCTTACCAAGATCTGAGTGAATATTTGTGCAGCTTTTTTTTAGACACTACCACATTATATGTAACTGCACCATCTGTTAAAAGTCCAAGGCTACAATTAATATTGCCTGCAAGGTCTTTAATATACAAGCAGCAAGAGTCCCAACACAATTCCCTGGGGGCACACCAGTAGTGTTCCATAAATTGAAAGAATGGAAAGAAGCACACTGATACAGAGCACAAATGAAGGCCATGGCAGGCCATCTCACTTTGGCTCAACTGCTTAGAGAATGAAGAGTAGGTATAATTGGAAAAATAAGCTGTAGGCTCTGACCTGAGGTGGGATCTCCATAACTTCATTTTTCTTTTACAGAGATGGCATGAAGTCACATTTCTGCAGCCCCCCCTCCTCACGTATTTACGTTGTGGGAGGACTCTCCTGCTAGTGATTGATGCTGGTGGCAATTGCATTGCAGTGTCTCACATTGCAATGGGGTGTGTTTAATTTTCTAAAGAGAGAAGCAGTAAATTATTAAAATGGTCACATGCTTTCCATTTTAGTAACAATATAGTACACACACTAAAATTTTGTGCCTTGTCTGGATTCCTGTGTTAACATTTTGGTTGGAAATTGAAGTGTGTTTTGCATAATGGCTGCACGATCCCATCTTGATTTATCTTTCAACTATGTATATCTCTTGTATGAGAGTCTATCTAAACTGAACATAGTCTTCAGGGCGGATGTCATGGTGGTTGCAGAATAAATATGAAATTTCAAAGTACTGATCATATTTTATAGTGAGGTATTTGTAAATTTGCTCAGATACATTGTCACACTTTTTGTGTGATGGTACGTAGTAGTTACACTGTAATATTCCATATGTTGTTCACACCTGTGCTATTATGGAAATACTTCACGATTAAAACTTTTTACCGTAATAAAACTTAAGCATACATCAAAGTCTTCGAGATGAATGAGGCAAAATGCATATTTATAAATAGCAAATTGTATTATGCAATCCATTTATTTTAGTAATAATTTTTTTTAAATTCATTATGTTCTTCATTCTCACAAAACTGATTTTCCAGGTGTGCCCTTGCTGTGGGATGTATTCATCAGAATTCTTATATTTTTGTCATCCGTTAGTGTCCTCACCTATAGAAATTGATAGTTTCAGGCTCAAAGTAAGATGCTGTAGAACTCTAAAGCCTACTGCAGCTAAATAGTCGACAAGACTTGTTGAACTGAGCAAGGCGGCAAAGTGGTTAGCATAGTGGACTCGCATTCAGGAGGATGATTGGTTCAAACCAACATCCAGCCATCTAGATTTAGGTTTTCCGCAAATTTCCCTGAACAGCTCCTGGCAAATGCTGGGATGATTCGCTTGAAAGGGGAGGGCCAATTTCCTTCCCCCTTCCATGACACAATCTGAGTATGTGCTCTCTCTCTCTCTCTCTCTCTCTCTCTCTCTCTCTCTCTCTCTCTCTCTCTCTCTCTCTCTCATGACCTTGATGTTGAAGGGACATTAAGCCCAGTCTCTCTTTCTTTTAAGACTTGCTGGTCCACAAGTATGTTGTGGCTGAAGAACAGACTGTAGGGTTTTGTTCTCATCCACTTTGTTTCAAGCATAGCTGAGATTTGAACAGGATTTATTTTACATTCCAGTATTCAGTGGTGATGGTGGTTAAAATGTGAGAGCCATAGTTCAGAGCAGCTCTATTCTGTTCGTTCTGGTGCAGTTTTTTAATATTGAAATAGTTTCATAGCACACTTCACCAACAAGATAGGGTGGGAGAGATGTGTTCTTAAGTTTTCTCTCTTTATTTTTACATCAAAGTACCAGTAGGTAGACAGTGCTGCTCCTAAAAACACTAATTTCAGTGAGAAATGGAGCTGGTTAATATGATTATAGGGAAACAACGTGGACAGTTGTCTCTGCACAAGATACTTCCCTGCTGTGATGCTTTATCAGTCATCAAGTAGGGTTGGGTACAAAACTATTTAAAACTATTTGTTTTTAATTTTCTTACACTGTGGCATACCTAGCTGTTAATGAAGAAACGCCTGCTTCAAAACTGATACAAGGAAATAGAGCTGTGTTATGTAGACATATCCAGATTTAAAAATGTACAAAAAAGTATTGTGAATCGCGGATACTGCAAAGCCTCGGTTTGGACCATTATATTGACCATATGAACCATTGACCTTGCCGTTGGTGGGGAGGCTTGCATGCCACAGTGATACAGATAGTCATACCGTATGTGCACCACAACGGAGGGGTATTTGTTGAGAGGCGAGACGAATGTGTGGTTCCTGAACAGGGGCAACAGCATTTTCAGTAGTTGCAGTGGTAAGTCTGGATGATTGACTGATCTGGCCTTGTAACATTAACCAAAATGGCCTTGCTGTGCTGATAGTGCGAACCGCTAAAAGCAAGGGGAAACTACAGCCATAATTTTTCTTGAGGGCATGCATCTTTACTAGAGTTTGGGTCATTTGTGAACTAACGGGTCCAAGGGAACGGTTCACCAAGATGAACGGAATGAGCGATGAATGAATTCTAAGGAACAGTCTTTCTTAATTCACTTCAGTTGCAGCTTTCTACTTATAGTTCCCGCGAACAGGAAACTGTCGGTCCCATTTCCGCAACTGCACGTCAGCCAGTCTCATTCCCGCCTCGGTCCTGTTCCTGTCTGTTTCAGTCTCGGTCTCGCTCGGCCGGAATCGTCCTTTGCATGGCCACTCATCACAGTTCCACTGCCAACTGCTCATAGTTAGTTCAGTATAGAGTTGTTCATTTTGTTCGCTGCGCGCACCCATTCTAGATCTGTTTCAAACCGTTCCTGAACTCTGGACTTCTGGTTCTTCTCATATTCTATTCAGCATCCATGACTGGTAATTAAACTGTATTTTATAATTACGTAAAATACATAAAATTACGTGGTATGTAATACATAAATCTTTTCAAGTAACAAAATTGCATATCAGATTACTTCACTATTCTGATAAACAGCAGAAGAAATACTTGTAAAAAGGCAAGATTTTTTGTTATTGCACATGTAAAGGAAGTCGGCACAGCACACACAAGTGGCCATTTTCAGTCTTTCCTCGATCCAAGGTAAAAGAGCATGTTCATTGTTATGGAAGGCAGACCAACTTAAAACCAAGATCAGTTTGGAATCCGTAGAAATGTTGGAACACGCAAGGCCATACTGATCCTACGACTTACCTTCGAAGATAGATTAAGGAAAGGGAAACCTTCACTTATAGCATTTGTAGGCTTAGATAAAGCTTTTGACAATGTTGACTGGAATACTCTGTTCCAAATTCTGAAGCTGGCAGGAGTAAAGTACAGGGAACGAAAGGCTGTTCACAATTTGTACAAAAAACTGATGGTAGTTATGAGTCGAAGGGCATGAAAGAGATGCAGTGGTTGAGAAGGGATTAAGACAAGGTGTTAGGCCCCAATGTTCTTCAATCTGTATGTTCAGAAAGGAGTGAAGGAAACAAAGAAAAATTTGGAGTAAGAATTAAGGTGCTTGGAGAAGAAATAAAAACTTTGAGGTGTGCCAGTGACATCGCAATTGTGGCAGTGACAACAAAGAACCTGGAAAAGCATTTTAACAGAATGGACAGTATCTTGAAAGGAGGATATAAGATGAACAGCATCAAAAGCAAAACGAGGGTAATGGAATGCAGCCGAAGTAAATCAGGTGATGCTGAGGGAACTAGATTAGGAAATGACACTTGAAGTAGTAAATGATATTTTGCTATTTGGGAAGCAAGATAACATAATAGAAGTATTGTTTCTGAAGAAGAGAAATTTTTTAATGTCGAGTATAGATTTAAGTATCGGTAAGTCCTCACTGAAAGTATTTGTACGGAAGTGAAACGTGGACAGTATATAATTTAAAAGAAGAGAATAGAAACTTTTGGAATGTGGTGCTACAGGTGAATGTGGAAGATTAAATGGGAAGATCACGTAACTAATGAGCAGGTACTGAATAGAATTGGGGAGAAGAGGAATTTGTGGCACAACCTGACTAAAAGAAGGGATCGGTTAGTAGGACATGTTCTGAGGCATCAAGGTATCACCAATTTAGTATTGGAGGGAAGTGTGGAGGGTAAAAACCACAGAGGGAGACAGAGACATGAATACATTCAGCAGATTCAGAAGGATGTAGGTTGCAGTAGTTACTTGGAGATGAAGCAGCTTGCACAGGATGGATTAGCATGGAAAGCTGCATCAAATCAGTCTCTGGACTGAGGACGATGATGACAACAACAACAACAACAACAACAACAACAACATTGACCATATCATCTCTGAGTAACTTGTTTTAAAACCATGATTTCGCACAAATGGGAGGTTAGTGGTTGCCATTAATTGTACCTGAAACTGATGCCTCTCAACAACTTCTTTTCTAAGTATGTAATTAATACAACAACATGCCACCTTCTTGTAGAAAAAGTAAGAGGTCCATGTGTATACTAGACCAGGTATTACCTGTGCATCACAATATGTACTGTAAAAAGGTACACATCGTTTTGAGATGTGGGAGAGCTAATGCATTTGGTATTTATTGAGGTGTCTTCTGAATTTAATGTGGATTATTAAATGTGAAACTGATCTTTATGAATTACAGAAATGCAAGAATCACTGATAAATTCTCATTTACACACACACAAACAAAATTGGAATTGCCTTATATTTGCAGATACTGTGTATGATTCACAGACGTCGAGATTGAAATCCCTGATGAATACTATTCCTAATGACATGAAGTTAGACCATATAACTTTGTGAGGCTCAAGAAGTTTTCGAGCCTTTATTCGCAATGCATACCTCATGAAGCTTAAAACACACACACACACACACACACACACACACACACACACACACACACACACACACACAAAACCTACTTACATCGGTTATGTTATATGCTGATAACAGATTTTTACATCATGGTTCCTGCTGCCATAGGCTGAGTAACAAATGGAAGTTTTTAGTTAAATTCTCAGTGAGTAGTGTATGTGCAGGCTCTTGGGCTGAAGTTGTGAATAGGGGAGATCAGTTTGTAAGTGAGAACTGCTATTACAGTTTTTGCTGAAGTGTAAGGGACACTTTTTGGTTACCACTTACCATTTTTTAACAATGGAATACTGAATGGAATCCATTTAGCCACGTGGGAACAGCTGAACAGCAACTTGAGAAAATAACACAAAAATGGTTTGGGGGCTGATGAAGTGGCATTAATTTGAAAGGCTGCAGTCACACTAATTTTTTTATTGAATACAGTAGTTTTGGTGCATATGGGAGCTGCCAAAAATAAACTGTGAGTCACTGGGTATGTGTCAAAAAATAAACTGCACAGTTTTAACAAACTTTTAATTTATTCTTACTGCAGAACTAACTTCAGGTAGATTTAATGTGTGTGTGCTGTTTTCAGAAACCCTATTTTCGTCAGAATTTCAAACAATGTGCATCATTTTACATTGTTGAATGCTTTTCCCAGGTTGACAAATTCTGTAAATGTGTCTTTATTTTTCTTTACTCTCATTTCTATCATCAGTTGCAATGTCACAACTGCCTCACTGATGCCTTTACCTTTCCTAAAGCCAAACTGATTGTGCTCTAAATCTTCCTCAGTTTTGTTTTCCATTCTTTTGTGTATTATTCTTGTCAGCAACTTGGATGCGTGAGCTGTTAAGCTGATTGTGCGATAAAGTTCGCCCTTGTCAGCTCATGCAATCTTCGGAATTGTGTGAGTGATATTTCTTCAAAAGTCAGATTGTATATCACCAGACTCGTACAGCCTACAAACAAACATGAATGGTCATTTTGTTGCCATTTCCCCCAGTGATATTAGAAATTCCGATGGAGGGTTATCTGTAACTTCTGCCTTATTTGATCTCAAGTCTTCCAAAGCCCTTTTAAATTTTGATTCTAATACTGGATGCCCTATCTCTTCTATATTGACTCCTATTTCTTCATCTATCACACGATCAGACAAGTCTTCACCCTCGTAGAGGCCTTCAGTGTTACCCTCGTAGAGGCCTTCAGTGTTCCTATCCTTTGTAAACACTCGTCGCCACTTTTGTAAAGGCCTTGTTGCTATTGCTGTGGAGGCCCTGTTGCCACTGTTGTTATGGTAGGCTGAGTTTGAGAGTTTGTGAAGTGACTTCTGGTGCAGTACCACTAAGGCAATTTTTCCCTGCCACTATTATGCAGCTTTGCCCCATGGTCAGGTAACAGGATGGGAGAAAAAGTGTTCCACAACACTCCCTAAAAGTAGGAACAGACACACAAATGAATAAAACTGCTTGCAGCTTTGCTCCTCCATGGCTATCCTGTTCATGTCGAGGCCCATCGAATGCTGAATTTTTCTCATGGTGTTATTTACACTAGACTGCTCGATGGTCTGACAAAGGCAGGAATCCAAATGTATCTCAGTGATTAGGGTGTCATTACAGTACATTGGGTGATGAAAAAAGTAGATGCCTCCTTAGTGCCCACTTGCACTTTCTTTCTCACTTTTGATAGAGTGGGCTTCCCTCAATGATCATAGAAGGTTATGAAGTTGTTATAGTCAGACTGCATATTCCAAATGCAATACTCTGCTACCAGTGTCATCGTTACAACACACTCGAGAGTCCTGTAGACATACAGCTAAATGTGTAACCTGTGGCAGGAATGGTAATAAGGGTGATTTTCCTCCTCCTCCTCCTCCTCCCAACGATTGTCTTGTATACCTCAATGAGTGGGCTGCTCAGGAGATCTGGTGAAGGAAAAAGTGCCATACCCAGTGGCTCGCATGTTGTTGGCTAGTTGGAAACCCTGCGTTCTACCATCTGGCAGCTACAGTACTTTTCTTGCTACATCACTCTCCATGAAAGACATTGTCTTGCAGACATGTGACCTCAAATGTTGTGAAATCACCCAGCATCATGGAAGTGTCTCCATATCCTCCTCCCTCTGTGGAACATGCTGCCAAACTTGTCTTCATAGGGTGAAGTCACCAGCTACACAACCAGCAGTCTGTAAAGGACAGCAGGAATATTCCCTTGATGACTTCCT
Organism: Schistocerca gregaria; assembly: GCF_023897955.1. Taxonomy (NCBI): domain Eukaryota; kingdom Metazoa; phylum Arthropoda; class Insecta; order Orthoptera; family Acrididae; genus Schistocerca; species Schistocerca gregaria. Next base: position 766,822,902 of record NC_064920.1, read on the forward strand.
ACGTCCCTCCAACCAACGAACATAAGTCTTCCCCTGCCAACTGGAAAGGCTCTAAGCAGTCAAACAAAGGCAAATGGTCTTCTCCTTTGCCAACTTGAAAATCGTCTTTGACAGTGTCGTCATGTTATACCCTCGCCCAGCTGACCTGTGTGTCACTGGTGTGCACTGCCAACCATTTTCCGGAATGGACTCATTAGACCGACAGAAGGAGAATGCCGACACTTCTGTCGACCTCATGGAGCAGGAGCCTCCTGTCTCTGCCCTGTAGCAGCAACTCTTCGAAGGCTGGTATTCAGCAGCAACTGAGGTGACATCCTTTCATTTTTTTCCTCATTATTCCCTCTCCTCCAGTGGGACATTCAGTCTTCCATCCAACAAAGAGGATTTATGACTGCTCTTAGAATCACAGCCTCCACTTGTGCTCTACCTTCAGGAAACAAAATTGCGTCATCACGACTGCTTTGAGCAGTCGCATTTCATCCCAGTCCGTTATGACCTCTTACACTAGCTCGGTTGAGAGCTTGTTTGCAGAAGCTGTCTAACTACCACTGCCCTACCACCGTGACTTTCTCCTCAGCAGATACGCATACCTTTTGTCTGTCATGTGTGGCCACCCATCCTGTACCACCTCCTTCAATGACTCCTTTGATCGCCATTGTGGGGCACATCCCTCTTCTGTTACCTCCTGGTTCACTTTTGGCTCTAGCATCTTAACACCCAGTTGGTGTGAACCCTTCATCCACCTTGACTTTGTGCGGCGACCTGTGTTCAGCTTGGCCTTCATTCGCTTCCTAAGGACACTACTCCAGCCTTGCTCTATCGCCTTCAGCCTTAGAATGGAATTTCGCGATAGTACTTTTGTGTACACGGGTGGCTTTCGGACTGATTGTGGTGTTGGGTGTGCCTTAGTCATTGGCACTGATGTTTTTTCAGTATCATCTTCAGGAACACTGCTCAGTATGTACAGCAGAACTCTTCACCCTGTACCAGGCCACATAGTACATCCAGCGACACAGGCTTTTCAATTGTGTCATCTGCTCTGTGTACTGTACACTGTCCATCCCTTGGTGCAGTGGGTCCAGGGAACCTGTCACTTGCTCACTCTTGGTAAAGCCACTGTGATGTTTATGTGGGTTCTGGTCATGTCGGTCTGACAGGAAACAAGGCCACTGATGTTGCTGTCAAGACTGCAGTCCTTGCACCTCAGCCTCAACTAGTTCTTACTGTCCCTCCAATGATCTCTCTGTTGCTGTCAGTCGGCAGGTGGTGTCGCTTTAGCATCACCACTGGTCCTCCCTTCGTAGGAACAAGCAATGGGGTATTAATCTTCTCGCAGTGGCTTAGATGACCACCTCTTGGCTCTCTCACTGAGAGATCATTTTAACTAGATTGTTTATTGGGCACTGTCTTTTTAGCCATCACCATTTGTAAAGTGGTGCTCCCTCACCACTTTTTGCCCCTTGCACTAAACTTTCAACAGTCCCCCATTTGTTGACAGAATATCCTTTTTTTTATCTCTTACTTTCTCGCTTGGGTTTGCCGTCTGAGTTACAGGTCGTTTTAGCGAAAGGTGTAAGGACTGTCGACAGTGTTTTGCTTTTTTATCCGTTATAGCAATATGGTGAAGGCCATTTAATTTTTAGTTCTGGACCTCTATTTGTGGTGTATTTTATAGACCTTCCTCTAAATCCTGCTTTTTAGCTGTCTTCTCTTCTGTCGATTGGGATTCATGTGTAGCCACTTTTAACTCTTCTGTTAGTCTTCGGGTTCTACAGTTTTGATTGGGGCGCATATGGCCCTAGTTGTTCTTGGATGCTAAAACAAAACAACTGTACATAGCAAATGCAGTTTACAACTGTCAGTTCGTCTCTAAGAATTCACTAAACGAAATTCTCTGTCTGTCAGCCATGGACAATGATCTATAATAAAGAGGGCAAGAGCTGCTGTTCTATCTTCCAAGTAGGCTTCTGTCCATTGTCGTCCGGTCTCTGGCGGATTGTACTTAGCACTGCTCATGGCACTGGTGTGACTCCCGCAAGTGGCGAGTCATATTGGCACTGGCACCAGCTCGCATTTTTGCATTTGTGGTGCTTTTGCCCTGGCTGTGTCATGTTTGGACAACACAGCACAATCCACCTGTCTACACTCTCTCCTCTGTATTTAACAGTGGGATTCCCATTTCTCTCTTAATGTTACCAGCTTTGCTTTTAATTTCAACCAAGGTTGTTTAGACTTTCCTGTCCTGCCGACAATGATTTCTTATTTGATTTCTTCACATTTTTCATGCAGCCATTTCACCTTGGCTTACTTTACTTCAGATTTCTTTCATTTTTAAGTGTCGTGTATTTCTGTGTTCCTGAATTTTCCTGAACATTTTTGTATTTCCTCCTTTAATCAGTGAGCTGAATTATTTCTTCTGTTCCACGTGGTTTCTTTGCAGTTACCTTCTTTGTACCCATGTTTTTCTTCTCAGCTTCTGTGATTACCCTTTGTGGAGATGTCCATTCCTCTTCAACTGAAGTGCCTGCTGTGGTATTCCTTATCTTAGTATCTATAGTCTCCAAGAATGTTAAGCATCTCTCTTCAGTCCTTAGTACTTCTGTATCCAAAATCGTTGCGCACTTCGTGACTAATCTCTTAAACATTAGTCTACTCTTCATCACTACTAAATTGTGGTATGAGTGTATATATGCTCCTGGGCATGCTTTACAATCCAATATCTGGTTTCAGAATTCTGCCTGACCATGATGTAACCTAACTAAAATCTTCTTGTATCTCCTGGTCTTTTCAAAGTATCCCACCACCTCTTGTGATTCTTGAAAAGACTATTCACTATTACTAGCTGAAATTTGTTGCAGAATTAAGTCCTTCTCCTCTCTCATTCCTAGTACCAAGGCCATATTCTTCCATAACCCTTTCTTCTACTTCTACTCCTACTTCTACTTCTACAACCGCATTCCAGTCCTCTATCACTATTTGATTTTCATCCCCCTTTATGTACTGAATCGCCCACTGTCAATTCTGTTGAAAAGTACTCTATTACTGAATTGTTCACGGTAACACCCTATCACCCCACCATTCCATTTGTAACGAATTATACTCCCATTTTACCATTTTCTGCTGCTGCTGCTGCTGCTGCTATTAGTCTTTACTCATCTGACCAGATCTCCTTGTCTTATTTCATTTTGCTTCACTGACACCCCCTCCCCCACGATATCTAGATTGAGCCTTAGCATTCCCCATTTTGGATTTTCTAGTTTCCCTACCATTTTCAATCTTCTAACATTTCATGTCCCACTTGTGGGAAGTTATCCTTTCATTAGTTATTCAGTTCTTGTGGTAGTGTTCCATTCCTCCACCAGCACAGTTGAAAACTTCTGGATGGTCGTTGGTGCATGTTTGTGTGTTGCAGTATGTTTCCCCAGTGCATCCCACACATGCTCAGTGGGATCTGTTTCAGGCAAATGAGCAGGCCAGTCCATTCACCAAATAACCTCTCACTCAAAAGAGCTCCACCACCTGCACTGTTTGTGGTTGCACATTGTTATCCATAAAAATGAAGATAGTGTAGAATGCATCCCCGGAAAGGCACACATGGGGAAGGAGTAAAATGTCACAATAGCATTGCCTGGTGAGTATATAGTTTTCAAAGATTTGGTAATTGGTACAGCCAAGTAACATTATACCTCCCCCCACCATAAGATGTGGGCCACCATAAGGTCATGTTTGGTAATTCTGCATGTACCCTAATGTGGCAAGACGTGGGAATATGTAATGCACCCAAGAATGATGTCAGACTTGGTGGTTTTAATGGGCCAGGTGTTACGATGTGGGAGGCATAATTTTGCGTACCTCCAAATCTTTGAGTACAGAACACTCACCAGTCAATGTATTGGTATTTGCAACACTGCACTCCTTCCCCATATGCATCGTTTGAGGGGTGCATTCAACTGTGACTTCATTTTTATTAAATGACAGTGGTGACCACATCAAACAATGCAGTTGGAAGAGCTCTTGGAACAAGAGGATATTTGCTGAATGGACTGGTCTTCCTATTCCCCTGACTTAAATCCCATTTGATGAGATGTACTGTTGTACATCTACATGCACCAAGCCAAGGACTTCCAGCACTTGTCAACCACACGGGTGGAGGGTTGGAATGCCCTATACCACAAGAACTTCTTGCCAACAGTATGGCGAGCAAGGGAGCACATTATAGAGCATGCGTTGCTGTCCATGGTTGATCACACATTCCGTTAATAACTATGTCCCAGTTTTCCTAATAGCCAGGAGACAGTCATGAATCATGGTGACTTAGGCATAGTTATTGTCTCATTACGTATTTCAGTTACATTCTGTTCTACAATATAGCAATTCTTGCTAGGTACGGTCAAAGTTTCATCGGGGTATGACAGTTAGCAGTGACACAGCATATGAAAATGACTTTTGTCCTCAAGTTTTGCGTGCCTGTATATATATATAAGTATGCAACTTGAAAGACGTGGTTCATTAAAATGAGGAGGAGGAAATGATGAGATGTAATTGTGGTGAGCTTTGCAAAAAGTATGGGGAGACAGATTATGTGTAAATGTAGAAGTTAAGTCATTAAATGCATTACTGATATAATGTGTGTACAGACTTCGCCACTATTGTGGCCGTAACCCTATAAATTTTTTGCTTGGAAAGCTTCACTCTGAATTATGATGATTATTACACGAGACGTGTTCATTGTTAGCATTACCGTGTACCTGTCTGAAAGAGATGAAATAAACAACTGAACTCTTCCAACAGAAGTTTTATTAGTATCTTTCTTGCAGTAACACCGGTCTCGAACTCCAAACACAGCAAAGCATTATACTGCACCCTATTAAACCATGTATAAAGTATGCCAGTCATAAAAAAACATTGTCGTACCATTGCATGTTTTGCAATTAAGAGCCCATACCTATTCCTCATTACTGCTAACATAGTGATAATTTGTGATGTCACATATACAAGTGACTAGCAGTAATATAAAATAAACAGCAAGATAGTTCGGGGAAAAAAATTATCTGTACAAGAAAATGACTCAGGTTCATGACTAGCAGCACAACCCCACAATGAGACTGTTGTCAACGAGACAGTTTAGTAACCTAATATCCAAAGGGATCTGATGCTTTGTTTGCTTCAAGTGGGTCATTACAGTGGGTTAACACTTGTATGTGGCAACAGACTGATATGATGAAAGTTTATATTATTATTGTTGAATCAGTGATTTAGTTCGAATATTTCTATTTTATCATTGTTTATCATTGCTTGAGGATTGCTGTTATTGGTTGTACTAGCGAATCCAGGAGCGCTTCGCAATTGTTAAATATGCGTGGGAATTGGATGTATGTCTTCCTCCTCCTCCTCCTCCTCCTCCATGCCTCCTCTCCCTGTTCTCCTCCTCCTCCTCCATGCCTCCTCTCTCTGTTCTCCTCCTCCTCCTCCTCCTCCTCCTCCTCCTCCTCCTCCATGCCTCCTGTCTCTGTCCTCCTCCTCCATGCCTCCTGTCTCTGTCCTCCTCCTCCATGCCTCCTGTCTCTGTCCTCCTCCTCCATGCCTCCTGTCTCTGTCCTCCTCCTCCATGCCTCCTGTCTCTGTCCTCCTCCTCCATGCCTCCTGTCTCAGTCCTCCTCCTCCTCCTCCGTGCCTCCTGTCTCTGTCCTCCTCCTCCTCCTCCTCCTCCATGCCTCCTCTCTCTCTCTGTCGTCCTCCTCCTCCTCCTCCTCCTCCTCCTTCATGCCTCCTCTCTCTCTCTCTGTCGTCCTCCTCCTCCTCCTCCTCCTCCTCCTCCTCCTCCTCCTCCTCCTTCATGCCTCCTCTCTCTCTCTCTGTCCTCCTCCTTCTCCTCCTCCTCTCTCTCTCTCTCTGTCCTCCTCCTCCTCCTCCTCCTCCTCCTCCTTCATGCCTCCTCTCTCTGTCGTCCTCCTCCTCCTCCTCCTCCTCCTCCTCAATCTGTCTCTCCCGTGCCCCACCCTGTCTCTCCCTGTCCTCCTCTGGCCTCTGCCTCTCTGTCCTCGTGTGCCCTGCACCCTGTCCCACCCCTCCCTAATACATTGTTGTTTATAAAATATAGAGCTATGCCCATATGAATGTTTATTAGTGTCGTGTAAAAATTTGAAGCAAATTGGTCAAGAACTTTTCGAAGCGTCTGTTGACATTGTTCCCTCCTCCTTCTTTCATTTCACCCAACTTGGGAGCATGTTAAATCAATTTTTAAATCAATCAATTTTTTATGTTGTGTGTCTTTCTGTTAGCCCACTATTGTTTCATTCTTTCTGATCTGGCTTTTCTTTCTTCTGGAGAGTTTTTGGACTATTTCATTTATACATGGAACCTGTCTTTCTTGCCATCTCCCTCCTTTTCTTAAAAAAAAATATTGTTAATCCATTTGGGTTCAGTCTGAGGTTGTGTCCATACAAATCAATTCTTCTTTTCCTGATTGTGTGTGTGTTTTTCAGGTGGTTTGGTACTGGGCTGCATTTTTGAGGAGAATTAGTTTGTTGGGGAATTTGGGGCCAATGATTTTTCTTAATATCTTCCTTTCTGTGATCTCCAGCATTTCAACTGGATCATGGTTGGTGGTGGACAATGTTTCAGCTGCATGCAGGGCTTCCATCGTGATTACTTTTTTAAATGTATTGTCTTTGCATTCCATGACAGGGTCATTTTGTTACACTTGTTTTTGGTGATTTGAAGTGCCAGTTCAACATTACTGCTTCTAGACTCCATTGCCGTATGCTCTAGGGCATTCCATTCTCAAATATATTGGAATTTTTGATAATCTCAGTTTTTTCTCACTTTAAAATATTTTGGTTCGTTTTTCATATTTTTGTCACTTTTGGTTTTTCAAAGGAGATTTTGACATTTTTTCAGCTTGTTTTTGTATTTGAAGTGTCTGCTCTTTTACTTCTTCCCAGGTTTCAGCTAGTAGAGCCATATCATCTGCAAAGGCTGAGACAGCTGACTTTTGATGCCTTTGGTTTTTGTTCTGAGTTTGATTGCACTATGGTTCTTTGTGTTCCACACTCCACTTTTTGTAGGTTACATTTAACTAGCAATGGAGAGCCCATCTACTTGTCATACACCAGCTTTTATTTCAAAAGGATTGGAGAGTTCTGCCATGAATTTAAAGAAGTATGTGTTCATAAGGGTTTATTTGATTAAGTTAATGGTTTGTAGTCTAGGTTTAATTATTTTAGTGTAGAGACAAGGGATTCTTGGTTTGTAGAGTTGTATACTTTCTGAAAGCCAATGAAAGTGGTAACTTATGGTTTTGCTCTTGATTTTTATGGTATGCCATGAGGTTTAGGATTTGTTCTGAACAGGATCTCTCTTCCTTGAAACCTGCCTGGTAGGACTTCAGATGATATCTTGTATGCTATGTCAAGTAGTGAGTCTTAATTCAGCTGAGGATTCTCTCATTTATCCAAATTTGTTGAAAGATATTTTAGAGTGTTGGGGGGGGGGGGGGCATTTTTGTTGACTTTTTCTGTAGTACAACTGTGATTTAGTTTTGTCACAAGGCTTTCAATTTTTGAGATTTGAAATGACTATATCTTTCCTCAGTGGAGAGTGGTTCAGAGTTAGGATTGGTTATTGTTGAGGTCTTAAAGCCCATTTTTTTCTGTGTATTCTTCACAGTTGAGGAGGTTTCTGAAATATTCTGCCAATATTTTGCAATTATCCCTGTTGTGGGCAATATTTCTGTTTTTGTGTTGGAGCTGTAGGATCTTTCTTTCTTTCACTTTTAAAAAAATATAATGAAAAAGTCTTATAAAAGTTCCTCATTGTTTTGAAGAAGTCTTCATTTATCCAAAAGAGAACTTGGCCTTCTTGGTATTTTTTTTATTCTTTTGATATTTTTGCTCACAATTTTTCGTTTGTTTAAGAATTTTTGTCTGCTATGTTCATTTGTGTGACTACCAGTGTTGCTTTGCTTTGATCCTTAGTTCAAAGAGACTGTATAATTTTCCTGCCCACCAACCATGTTTTTTGGATTTGGTTATGGGGGCTAACTGTTTGGCTTTACTAATTAGGGTTTCTTTTATTTTATCCCAGATTTGGTTTTGTGTGTCTTCAGTTTCTTGTGAGGGGAAACTCGTTAGTTTATTACCGTTTTCTTCTTTTGGGGTTGTTGATTCTATTTTTCCTTTTTGGGGTGGTTTTGAGTTTTATTTTTAAAAGATAATGATCAGAATCTTGGTTGGCTCCTCTGAGGACTTTGACGTTTTGTATTTCTTTATGGAACGTCAGCTTGGTTGCCACGTGATGAAGTTGCAGTTCACCTACGTTGGGTTTGGTGAGTCCCATATCTGTTTTCAAGGTAACTTTTTAAAGGCTATGGATTTAAGGATAATGTTGTGTGCCTTTCCTATCTGGGCATTGAAATCCCCCAGAAGAAAGACATTGTGTTTTTCTGGGATTTTTTGCATGGTTTAATTGAGTTGGTCTCAAAACATTACACCTTTTCTTAATCCTTCCTATTGTCTCCATTTATGGGTGTGTGTGCATTCATTGTGGTGTACACTTAGTTAGCAGATTTAAAGATAAGTGTGGAGAGTCATTCAGAAAGTGATTAAAGTTGTTAATGGAGTGTAAAATATTTTTGTATATTATAAAGGCAGGTTCCAAGGTGTGGTGTGTTTTTCATAATTTTTTATCTATCTTTCCTTTGTATATTCTGAAGCCTCCAGAACCAACATTGTTTTCTTCCAAGAATCTAGTTTCTTGTAGGGCAATTAGGAGAATTTTGTGGTTCTTGAGGTGTCTAAAAGGCATTTTAATTTTCCAGTTTCCATCAAAAGAGCTAATATTTTTTGAATCTGTACGCAAATTGTCATTGTGCTGCCAGTCACACCAACTAGTCGGCTCTCACTGATCATTGACAAATGAGGACACACTTCTTAATGTTCAGATCATTTATTTCTGTGTCTGGCTATAATAAGCTTGGACACTTGATAATGGTGATAATTAGCAAGGAACAAATACACAAATAACGTAATGAAGCTGTGGAACAACTATTGCCAGAAATATAGGCTATGAAAATGCAAAAATATCAGTGAGTTCCTCATGATCTTCTCCATTTTTTTCAATCATAATACATTCCTTTATTTATGCTTCAGGTTAATTTGCACATGCATTAAATGATTTAAATTTGCAAGTGGTGTCAGTACCTTTGACACTATTTAATTACACAGTACTAATAGTTATTCCCAAAGTTGTGGTTGTACAGTAACATTTTTCCTTGCACACAGTGCCCTCTTCTAATAGCTACTCTTAGCTTCTGCTAATACTTGTTGCTATCATACTATAAAATTGGCTAAACCAAAACTAAGTTGCATAGTGGCTGTAGCTGCCAAATACAGGGACAAAAGATAAAATTTCTCTATTTTGTTAAACATTTGTATGTACCCAACAGGATTTTGGTGGAAACTGTCAGAATTTCTGTCGTCATTTGAGATTAAACTGCTTGTCTCAAGGAAACTTTATTGACACTAGGGATAGTTACCTCTTAGGGTGTGTTTTAGACCTTAAAAGAGAAATACGGCACTAACGAAACATAAGTATTACATTATTTTGCTCCCTCTACATACTGCCAAGTTTCATCAAGATTGTTACTGACATTTGTGAATGTTCCCTTGTCAACCAAAGGCCAAAGACGTTCAACTTGTATTCAGAGATTTGGTACCCATTGTTTTGGTACGAGTTTGTTATAGGGCATATGAACACAGCCATCTGTCTTCTGTATTGTAGCTTATTATTCACTTGCACTGATTGTCTACACAAGTAATATCTTTGAGGTGAGGCGGCACTCTGATAAAGGATTGGACTCTTATTCAGGAAGACGGCATTTCGAATCCCCTTCTGACCATCCAGATTTAAGTTTACTGTGATTTTTCCCTTAATCATTATATCCTTTTGTGGTTAAAACTAATTTTGCTCATGATTGACGAATAAAAGGTGAAAAATCATCTTTGTTCATGATTGATATTGCACTTTCGCAAACACTCTCCCCACCCCCACCCCACCCTTTCATATACAAATTTACAACACAAAATTTGAAGATGGCTTTGAAAGAGCATATACCAATGTTACTTGCATTCTATAAACTCTGGTGGCACATACACATCCCATTAATGACAAATGATGTACAAGCCTACATAATTAGTAAATAGTGCAGCAAAGTCCCAGAAAAGAGCTTATAATGTATAATTGAACACAGTTATTCATTTTTGACCTTCAGAGCAGAGAAGATTTTGATTTAATTTTTGCAAGGCAGATGGCATATCACTTGATAACTCTCGGGCTTCTGTATATCCATCCAATGATTAACATTTTCCTCAAGGTTACAGAAGCTTCTCATTAGTGGCAACACCAGACAAAGTTGGGATATGGACACCCTAACACACAAAACTGCTTATTACTTTAGTGGGACACAGATATCCCGTAAACTGTAGAAGGGTCCAGATGATTGTTGGGATGGTTCTTTTGAAAAGCCATGGTCAAATTACCTTGCTTATCCTTCCGCACTATGAGTGTGTTTCTTGTCTCCTAAGACCTAGTCGTCAATAGGCCATTAATACATTGACTGCCGCACATTTAGTGATGGAAGTTTCAGTCAGGCCAGGATCATGATGCTAGGTGTGAAACAAAGACTGTACAAACTTTGAAAAATATCTGATGTCAGCATAAAAAATATCATTACTAACATGGTATTCCAAATCTGTAAAATGAATGAAAGTCAAAATTTCAGAACTTCAAATTCATGAGAGTGTAGTCCGGAAGAAGAAAACTTTCAAGATTACTTCATGAACACACTAAAATTCTAGGTTGTGTCTGAACATAACTTACATTGCAATTTATTTTTTGTTTGTATTTAATATGAAATGTATTCGTGCCAATTTTAAGAGGTGTTATAAGTGCCACACTGTATTTACTCATGCGATTTTACACGCAGTTCAGCGGAATAGGCTTTTATATTTTTTAAATTGTATTTTATATCAATGTTTGCTGTTATGTTTTAGGTGTAATGGACAGAATTAGTAGTGCAGAAGAAAATATGTACTCCAATTGAACTGCCCTGTTGAAATGGTTCTATCTTTCAGTCAAACGTTCTCCTTATTTTGGGTGTATTATCTTCTTGTGTGCCAAAGAGTTCATTTGTGAACTAGTCTGGATGAGGTGAGATGTGATTGGGCTAACCCGCAGTCCCTAGCTAGCCAGGGATTAAATTTTAAGGTATTTAACCAAAATGGTAATTGAGAGATTAAGAGGGTTTTCCAGACAAGGAACTGAACTTACATATATGCTATTTTCAGCACGTCGTTACTGAATGAATTATGCTAGCATGCATACAGTTAGCCAATTCTTCTGCTGCCCCGCTCCTTACACCAGAAGTTCTCCTCCATTAAAGAAATCTGACCTCTGTTCTTAAAAAGTGCGCAGCAATAATTAAAATGTATCATCTTTTGATCTTGGGTGATCCATTACTTTTGAGCCGTACCAATTCATGATCACTGTCTAGTTTTTCTGAAGTAATCCCCTGTTTCTTGAAGAAGCAGATATATTTTAGTGTTCAGTGTCCTCCAACCCTATGGAGCCCAACAATTATTAGTGAGATTTCTAGGTTGACCCTTATGCTGCAAGTACAGAGTACAAAGTTAATTCAAATGAAAAGCCACAAAGTATAGAATATTTATATAAATGGCACACATATCTAGTTTTTACTGATGAGTTGGTAGATGTTGGTCAGGTGATGGCCAATTGGAGCTTACATATAACTAAAGGCCATACTCTTATTCTGTTACTGCTACATGGCGCAGGAATGTCGTAAATAACACAAGATTGTGATTCACTGGAAGGTTTAATAGAAAATGAAATATTTCAAGTACACATACATACCTTCAAAGTTCATTGCTGTTGCATTTCCATTCTTGTTAAAAACTTGCATTTCTCTTCAATAGAGCATTTCCTTGATACATTTACAGAATTTAGTAGAAAGAGGTATAGTTTATCTGTAGCACTACATCACTGCTAACAGTGTTGTCAGTTGGAAATACTTCAACAGGAATACATGTATAAATGAGTATGTAAGCTCCTCACTTAAATTTTGCAAAGTGTTTATAAAATTTCATTCAGTGGCTCTGTCTCCACCCTCAGTTAAAGAATTAAGACCCCCATTTCTTTGAAGTTTTTAGGTTATCATCTCTATTTATCATCTCTTCTTATTGCTACTGCTATCTGCATAGTATATCACTATTACCTTTGCTATGTATGGCATGAATGTAATCCTTTCCATTAAGCACAGAGACCTCCAGTTTCAATAAGATCAGTAACACGTCTGTGCAATTGGCAGCATTGCCTCTATGCAATTGAGTCTTGCTTCATTTTTCAGTCTTATGTTAGTGATGAGACTGCAGATAAGATGCTATAGAGATAAATGTTAAATCCCAGTATTTTATTCAGTTTCATACTGGGGGTCTAGTATAATAGGCTGTAGAACTATTAATGTAGAACTATTAATGTAGGTTGATTCTTACAAAGAAGAAAACAGCAACCAGCCACTATTAATACTGCTATTTATTTAAGTAAATAGCGCCGTAACCGGTTTGGTTGCTGTTTTCTTCTTTGTAAGAATCAACCTACATTAATTGTATACAGCCACAGTCTCACCATGTCAGTATTCGACAAAGTAGCTTTAGGCATACCTCGCCAGGTACTGAGAAATGTTCATAATTTCAAAAGATGCAATTATGTAAAGTGTGTTTTATAAATATTGTGAACAGCCATCTGAAGATGAACTTTTCAGTTCGAAACCAGTTACGGCGCTATTTGCTTAAATAAATAGCAGTGTTAATAGTGGCTGGTTGCTGTTTTCTTCTTTGTAAGAATCAACCTACATTAATTGCATACAGCCACGGTCTCACCATGTCAGTTTTAGACAAAATAGCTGTAGAACTATTGCTGTTTAGGTGGTGTCAACCGTCAGAAGTTGCACAAAATGTAGTGATGAAAGACTGTTCTCCAAGTCCTTGTTTTGTATTTCAACAATAGAGTTAGTATTGTCCATGCAGGCGGAATTGACACTTTGCACTGTAGCTGATGGGAGCGACTGTAAATGAGAAGTGCTTCTACAGTCACTTCCATAAGCCACCTTAGCCAACTTGATTTGCTTGGACACTACTCGTGTGCTAAGAGACATTAGAGATTGTTTGCCTCAATGACAGATACAGTTCTATTTCTAGTGTGTTCATTTGCCTAACAAATCACCTACTGAAGATGCCAGGAATCACTTTGGTGACCAACTAGCTTGTGACACTCTTCCAGTAACCAGTACTGCTGAACTTTGAATGTATCTAAATTAGTGCTGTGTGAGTTATTAGGTCATTTCATTTTGTGCTAAATAATTGAGTGGCTCTTTTACAGCATGAAATTGCTTCAGCAAATATTTTATATGTTGCTTCATTATTCCGTAAATTATTTGTTTTTAACATAGTCTAGAATAAATGAATTCAAACAATGGACACTCCAGGTTGGAACATCAACAATGAAGGAAAAGATAGATTGCTACTTACCTTAAAGAAGACACATTAAGTTGCAGACGAGCACAATTCTAGTCCAAGATGACAGAAGTGGTGGTCATTTGTGCACGAGGTGCGCTTGCTTCTGTGAATGAATGGTGTGTGTTTCTCTTTTTCTCATAAAGACTGTGGTTGAAAGCTTATATGTAAATGTCTTTTAATTGTGCCTGTCTGCAACTTAACATGTCATCTCTATGGTAAGTAGCACTCTCTTTTCCTCCATTGTCTGTAAGAGAAATTGCATGTACTTCAGAGGTATGCTTCTGCAAAAGCAGCTAAAGTTTGAATACAATCATTTCGCTTGTTAAGTTCTGTCTAGTTGCCTTGAAGATGGTTGCTGCAAGGACTGTCAATGTCAGCTGCATAGTTGTCTTGTTGATTTATGTGATTTGATTTATAATGACACAGTGTAACATCCAAATTGAGCTTGCTGTGGAACCCTATGAACTTAAGACAGCTAAAGGTGTTTTAAGTGATCTATTATTTGCTTGTAGTCAGTTTCAATTGAAACACTAATGCTCCTCCTGAAGATGATTAGTACTGTAATCGAAACCAGTTCTGGGTGATTAATAATTTAAAGAAGCTAGATTTGTAATATTTGACAGTTATGGAGCACCTCTGTATTACATATGAATCACAAACCAAGACTCCTCCTCGGTGTTGCAATTTTTTACATGTAATTTATTCTGCAAAGAATCAAGTGCCTACCAGGAAGAGTTTATCATACAGTTATGTTTGTGAAAGATTAATGCTAGGCATAAAATTTGTTTGCACTCAATACGTTACATAGATTTTTTAAAATTCACAACACTCGCATTAGGCTTATCTGTGAACCAGCAACTTGTAACAAGCTTTTGGGAAGTTTGCACAATTTACTGAGAAGGAATTTAAATTAAATAATGTTTAAGACAAAGTGGTAGTATATGGAAATCAAAGGAAGTCAGGTCACTTGATAAGTTTCCATCCCAGATAGTTTGGAGTTGCATCCAATCCTTGATGAGTCCATGTGAATTTTGTATTGATGGAATACACTGCTAAACTGTTGCATTTGTGGCAAACTAATTTGCATCTACAGATCTTAGAATTACAGATTATTCGTAATTCATTTTCAGTACAAAGTGGGAAATAAGTGTACAAAATTTCCCCTTTTTGTCTTACTGTGCCAGATTGGAGTTCAAACTTCAATAGTCAGGAAGTGACTTCATATGTGATACTATGGTGGTTTATGTATGATCATTGAAAGGTTTCATTCTCAACCAGATATGAAATGGTGGGAAAATGGAGAAACTTTCAGCAAAGAGTTCCTTTGTGTGTTGCCTATTTTGTCTTTTATAGCTAAGTTCACAGTGTTTGAGGCAGGTTAGGCACAAGTATGAATAACAATGTGTATTGAATTCTGAACAAAAGTAGTGTGTGTGTTCCTGCTTTCATTATCAATGTTTCATAAAAAAATTTAAAAAGCTGAGACAAGCTCTGGAATATTTGTTGTTTGTCCCAGTAATTTAATTCTTAGATTTGTGTGGTAAGAACTGTAGCTACCTTTCATCTCTGGTGTGGAGTGAAAGTACTTAAGGGAAGTGAAATAAATGCAACAAATATCAGGCTTCAACAGAATAATAGAGTATGACAGCTAACAGCCCTATATATTTGATCATTTATTCCATTAGTCTTCCTAGTATTGTTCATTGACTAGTATTCTTCCTAGCCACCAATTCACCAATTTATTTCCTTCTGATGTCTTTACTGAGGATGAGAAAATAATGAATTTAGGTGATTTGTTGTACAGACAACCTCTCATGCACACAATAAAGATCATTTTGGAAAAATTGTCATTTATACTGGTTGCACTACTAAGAAGCTACTTGTAATGGTATACTGGTGGGAAACTGTACAACTGCGTCCTTACACTTAGATGAATGCCATGAGCAGGTTTTTTTTTTGTGTGTGTGCTCTGCTGCCTGAGGTATGGCACAGAAAGAAGAATAAGACCGATTCTGCAGATTTGTGTACTTACCAAGTAAATTCAGTTAATTGTGGTTTTTTTATCATAGGATCCATTGCAGCAACGTACATCTTCATTTGTTCCTTATATTGCCACCTTTTTATCCCCAATAAGCATTAGAACATATCTGTAGTAAATTGCTCATCCACAGTCACAGAATTGACGGGCTTTGATGAAACTTCTAATAGCAGAACAACTAAATTTCATCATCAAAATATATTTACACATTAATGTGTCACATCAAACAGTTCTTTAGCAATGTATAAATCTCATTTCTTTTTTGCCCAGGTAGAGCATTGACGTGATAAGTCATGGGATACCACCTAATGTTGTTTTGGTCCTCCTTTTCCCAGGTGTAGTGCAGCAGCTTGATGTGGCATGGACTTGACAAGTCATTGGAACTTCCTTGCATAATTATTAAGCCATTCTGCCTCTATTGCATAGTTATTAAGCCATTCTGCCTCTATAGTAGTCCATAATTGTGAAAGTGTTGCCAGTGCAGGATTTTGTGCACCAACAGACCTCCCTATTATGTCCCATAAAAGTTCAAGGCGATTCATGTTGGGCAATTGTCTGGTGACGTGTCGCATCGTCATCCATAAAAATCCCATTGTTGTTTGAGAAGATGAAGCCAGGAATGGATGCACATGATCTCCAAGTAGTCAAACATAAGCATTTCCAGTCAGTGATCTGTTCAGTTGGACCAGAGGACCCAGTCCATTCTATTTAAACACAGCCTGCACCATTATGGAGCCACCACCCGTTTACACAGTGCCTTTGTGATAACTTGGGTCTGTGGCTTCATGAGATCTGCACCACATTCAAACCCAAGCATTGGCTCTAACAGCTGAAATTGCAACTCACCTGACTAGGCCACTGTTTTCTATTCAGTTAGGATCTAATCGATATGATCACGGGCTCAGTGGTGCTGCAGTTGATACCGTGTTGTTATCAAAGGTGCTCACATCGGTCATCCGCAGCCATAGCCCACTAACACATTTCATCACACTGTCCTAACAGATAAATTTGTCGTTTGTATGACATTGATTTCTGCAATTACTTCATGTAGTGTTGTTTGTGTGTTACCACCGACAACTACATAAACGCCACAGCATTTGCAGTTTGTACAGAAAGCAGATGGCAGATATGAGTCGAGGGGGCACAAATGGGAAGCAGTGGTTGGGAAGGGAGTGAGACAGGGCTGAAGCCTATCCCCATGTTATTCAATCTGTATATTGAGGAAGCAGTGAAGGAAACAAAAGAAAATTTGGAGTAGGTATTAAAATCCATGGAGAAGAAATAAAAACGATGAGGTTTGCCGATGACATTGTAGTTCTTTCAGAGACAGCAAAGGACTTGGAAGAGCAGTTGAATGGAATGGACAGTGTCTCGAAAGGAGGATATAAGATGAACATCAACAAAAGCAAAACGAGGATAATGGAATGTAGTCGAATTAAGTCGGTTCATACTGAAGGAATTAGACTGGGAAATCAGACACTTAAAGTAGTAAAGGAGTTTTGCTATTTGGGGAGCAAAATAACTGATGATGGGCGAAGTAGAGATGATATAAAATGTAGACTGGCAATGGCAAGGAATTCGTTTCTGAAGAGAAATTTGTTAACATCGAGTATAGATCTAAGTGTCAAGAAGTCGTTTCTGAAAGTAATTGTATGGAGTGTAGCCATGTATGGAAGTGAAACATGGACGATAACTAGTTTGGACAATAAGAGAATAGTAGCTTTCGAAATGTGGTGCTACAGAAGAATGCTGAAGGTTAGATGAGTAGATCACATAACTAATGAGGAGGTACTGAATAGAATTGGGAGAAGAGAAATTTGAGGCACAACTTGACTAGGAGGGGAAACAGTTGGTAGGACACATTCTGAGGCATCAAGGGATCACCAATTCTGTATTGGAGGGAAGCGTGGAGGGTAAAAATCGTAGAGGGAGACCAAGAGATGAATATGCTAAGCATATTCAGAAGGATGAAGGTTGAAGCAGTTACTCAGAGACGAAAAACTTTGTACAGGATAGGGTAGTATGGAAAGCTGCCTCAAACCAGTCTCTGGACTGAAGACCATAACAACAACAACAAAACTGCATTTACTGACTTTTGTTCTGCTTGATTTTAACTAGGAATATAGTACATTTGTTTCTTGTATGTGTTGCTCTTGTTAGTCAAAAATCAAACAATGGAAAATCCAGGATGGAATGTAACAATACCTGAGAAGGAAAGTTGCTACTCACCATATAGCGGAGATGCTGAGTCGCGATAGGCACAATAAAAAGATTCATACAATTAAAGCTTTAGGCCATTAAGGCCTTTGTCAGCAGTGTATACACACACACACACACACACACACACACACACACACACACACACACACACACACACACACCTGCAGTCGTAGAGAACTGAGACCACACTGCGAACAGCAGCACCAGTGCATGATGGGAGTGGCGACTGGGTGGAGGTAAGGAGGAGGCTGGGCCAGGGAGGGGGAGGGATAGTATGGTGGGAGTGGTGAACAGTCAAGTGTTGCAGTTTAGACGGAGGGCAGGAGAGAAGGTGCAGAGGGGGAGGAGGTAAGTAGTGGAAAGGAGAGAAAGAAAAGAAATTAAAAGACTGGGTGTGGCGGTGAAATGAGGGCTGTGTAGTGCTGGAATGGTAACAGGGAGGGGACTGGATGGGTGAGGACAGTGACTAACGAAGGTTGAGGCCAGGAGGCTTATGGGAATGTAGGATGTATTACAGAGAAAGTTGCCACCTGCGCAATTCAGAAAAGTTGGTGTTGGTGGGAAGGATCCATATGGCATAGGCTGTGAAGCAGTCATTAAGATGAAGGATATCATGTTTGGCAACATGTTCAGCAACAGCCTGGTCCACTTGTTTCTTGGCCACAGTTTGTCGGTGGCCGTTCATGCGAACAGACAACTTGTTGGTTGTCATGCCTACATAGAATGCAGCACAGAGTTTGCAGCTTAGCTTGTAAACCACATGACTGGTTTCACAGGTAGCTCTGCCTTTGATAGGATAGGTGGTGGTAGCGATTGGACTGGAGTTGGTGGTGGTAGAAGGATGTATGGGACAGATCTTGCATCTAGGTCTAGTCTATTACAGGGGTATCGGCCATTAGGTAAGACATTGGGAGCACGGGTTGTGTAAGTATGGACAAGTGTATTGTGTAGGTTCGGTGGACGACAGAATACCATGGTAGGAGGGTTGGGATGGATAGTGGGCTGGACCTACTGTGGTATTCTGCCATCCACCGAACCTACACAATATACTCGTCCATCCTTACACTACCCCCTGCTCCCAATCCCTTACCTCATGGCTGATACCCCTGTAATAGACCTAGATGCAAGACCTATCCCATACATCCTCCTAAAACCACCTGCTCCAGTCCAGTCACTAACATCACCTATCCTATCAAAGGCAAGGCTACCTGAGAAACCAGTCATGTGATTTACAAGCTAAGCTGCAACCTCTGTGCTGCATTCTATGTAGGCATGACAACCAACAAGCTTTCTGTCCACATGAATGGCCACGGACAAACTGGCCAAGAAACAAGTGGAGTACCCTGTTGCTGAACGCCCTGCCAAAAATGGTATCCTATATTTCAATGACTGCTTCACAGCCCGTGCCATATGGGTCCTTCCCACCACCAGCTTTTCTGAATTACGCAGGTTGGAACTTTCCCTACAATACATACTACATTCCCATAAGCTTCCTGGCCTCAACTTTCTTTAGTCACTGTCCTCACCCATCCAGTCCCCTCCCTGTTCCCATTCCAGCACTACACAGCCCTCATTTCACCGCCACACCCAGTCTTTTAATTTCTTTTCTTTCTCTCCTTTCCACTACTTTCCTCCTCCCCCTCTGCACCTTCTCTCCTGCCCTCCGTCTAAACTGCAACACTTGACTGTTCGCCACTCCCACCATACTGTCCCTCCCCCTCCCTGGCCCAGCCCCCTCCTTACCTCCATCCAGTCGCCACTCCCATCGTGCACTGGTGCTGCTGTTCGCAGTGTGGTCTCAGTTCTCTAAGACTGCAGGTGTGTGTGTGTGTGTGTGTGTGTGTGTGTGTGTGTGTGTGTGTGTGTGTGTGTGTGTGTGTGTGTGTGTGTGTGTGTGTGTGTGTGTGTGTGTACTGCTGACAAAGACCTTAATGGCCGAAAGCTTTAATTGCGTGAATCTTTTTATTGTGCCTATCACGACTCAGCATCTCTGCTATATAGTGAGTAACAACTCTTTCCTTCTGTGGTTTTGTTAGTCAAAAGTTTCTGTGGGTTTGCTGCTTTATCCTAAAATCAATATGATTAAGTATTTCGGTGATCCAATTGTGTGCCATCTTGAGAAGAATGCTGCTGCTGCTGCTGCAGCAGCAGCAGAGGAGTCCTGCTGAAAACTGATATCATGGTTGCAAATAGACCTCTGTACCTTACACGGCACATGTACCAACATGTAGCACATGTTGCTGCCCTTCAAAACTAAATTGGTGGTGCTGCCCTTAATAGAACACCAGAAGCAAACTCCCCCGTTAGGGGCTTCGCCACTCTTCGGCAGGTTTGTACCTGGCTACCATGGGGCCCCAGCCTTAGCAACGTTTTTTCCTTTCCATGCTGCAGTCTATCCTCTTGCTATGTTTTTCCTCTTCCTTGAGGAACTTGTTTAGAATGTTACTGGGAATGTTCTACATTGTCTGCCGCTGATGTAAGAACAGTCTCGCCTTTGTTTTTCTCTCTCTTTTGCTTTCTTAGTTTCCCTTCTAGTCTCCTTCCTCCACTTTGGCATAATTCTCAGCCCTGAGTCGACAGGTAGGGTTTGCACATACCCTGGTACAGGCCAGGCCCAGGGAAGGGTGATTGCCTGAGATTCAACCTTTCCAAATTGCTGATTGATCCCTCTGCCAGATGTTCGGGAGGTGTGAACAATCACCTAAGGCAGATGTGTCCCCTTGTGAAGAGAGCCCCCAGTTGGAAGGAGCATGCCATCAGAGACACTGGCAATCATGGGGGATTTTCTCGTAATGAGTCAATCATCTTCCAAATCAATGTCTACGAAACATAAACGTAATGAGGCTAATGATTCAAAGACACATCCTGCTGCACCATGGTTCCTCGTGGTATCACGTACTGAAGACAGTCAGTCCTTTGCCACTGTAAATCTGTTTATTATTCAGAAAGGTGTTGATGCAGTTGCTCGCCCTGTGAAATCCTGATCTCGTTTGCAGAATGGCACTTTGCTGTTGGAGGCTGCTTCTGATTCTCAGGCCCAAGAACTGCTTGCTGCCTCGCTTCTCCACGGCTACCCTGTTTGTGTCAAGGCCCATAGAACTTTAAATTCTTCCCGTGGTGTACTTTACACCAGGCTGCTCGATGGCCTAACCGAGGGCGAAATCCAATCTTACCTCTCTGATAATGGTGTTGTTGCGTCCATCATGTAATGAAAAATGTAAATTCCTCCTTAGTGCCCACCCGCACTCTTTCCCTCACCTTTGATAGTGGTGCTGCCGTCCAAGATCAAAGCAGGCTATGAAATTATCACAGTCCTGCCGTACTTTCTGAACCCAATGTGCTGTTACCAGTGTCATTGTTTCAACCACACAAGCACGTCTTGTCAACACCCAGCCAGATGTGTAACATGTGGTAGGGATGCACACAAGAGTGATTGTCTGCCTCCTCCCTGCTGTATCAACTGCAATGGCAGCCATGCTGCCTCCTCTCGGGATTGTTCCCATATATCTTGATGAGTGTACAGTCTAAGAGATACGGGTAAAGGAAAAAGTGCCTCACCCAGTTGCTCACAAGTTACTGGCTAGTTGCAAACCCTGTGTTCTCCCATCTGGCACGTATAGTTCTATTTTTGTTACCCCTCACTCCATGAAGGACATGTCCACGCAGACATGCATTCTCAAATTCACCTCTGAGGTTGTGAAATTGCCTATTGTCAAGGTACAATTCTCAAGGCTGTCAATTCAACTAAGTACCTGGGTGTTAAAATTACGAACAACTTCAGTTGGAAGGACCACATAGATAATATTGTCGGGAAGGCGAGCCAAAGGTTGCATTTCATTGGCAGGACACTTAGAAGATGCAACAAGTTCACTAAAGAGACAGCTTACACTACACTCGTTCGTCCTCTGTTAGAATATTGCTGCGCGGTGTGGGATCCTTACCAGGTGGGATTGACGGAGGACATCGAAAGGGTGCAAAAAAGGGCAGCTCGTTTTGTATTATCACGTAACAGGGGAGAGAGTGTGGCAGATATGATACACGAGTTGGGATGGAAGTCGTTACAGCATAGACTTTTTCGTCGCGGCGAGACCTTTTTACGAAATTTCAGTCACCAACTTTCTCTTCCGAATGCGAAAATATTTTGAGCCCAACCTACATAGGTAGGAATGATCATCAAAATAAAATAAGAGAAATCAGAGCTCGAACAGAAAGGCTTAGGTGTTCGTTTTTCCCGCTCGCTGTTCGGGAGTGGAATAGTAAGAGAGATAGTATGATTGTGGTTCGATGAACCCTCTGACAAGCACTTAAATGTGAATTGCAGAGTAGATGTAGCATCACCATCCTCCCGCCCTGCTGTGCAACAAACCGTCAAACTCTCACTTTAAAGGGGCGAAGCCACCAGCTACACAGCCAGTATACAGGAAAGGACAAAGGAGTACTCCCATGAAGACTTCCTCCATCCCTCCAGACAAAAAACACCCAATTCCCCCCCCCCCCCCCCCCCCCCCTCTAACGGAAGGGCTCGAAGAAGTCCACCAAAGGCAAACAGTTTTCTCCTTCGCCAACTCGAAGATCCTGTTCGACGGTGTCGCCAAGTGTACTTTAGCCCGGCCAGCCTCTGTCTAGCTGGTAAGCACCACCAACCGTTTTCAGGTTTTGTGGACCCCATGGAGCAGGATCCTCCTGCTACTGTGCCCTGTAGTAGTGACTCTACACTGGCTGTCACTCAGCAGCCGCAGAGTTAACACTCGTACATCTCTTCCTCATGACTGTCCTCCTATGGAATGTTCATGGCCTTTGGTCCCACAAAGAGGATTTATGGCTGCTTTAAGCATCATAGCATCCCCTTCTACTCTGCCTTCAGGAAATTAAATTGTGTCCTTATGAAAGCTTTGAGCATTCACATTACTTACCGGTTTCATCTTGTGGGGGCACCATGCTGCATCTCGCTGACTACTCGTCTTCAAGCTGTTGCAGTTCACCTTTTCTTTCCCCACTTGACTTTATCCCTCTGTACCATTTATGTATCTCCATCATTCGAAGTCACCAGGGTAGATGTCTTCCAGCTTACTGGGCAGCTTCCTCCCCCATTTTTGCTACTTGGTGAATTTAATGCTCATCATCCCCTTTGGGATTCTCCCAGGACTTGTCAGAGAGGTGCCGTCTTGGCTGAACTTCTTAACCAATTTAACATCGTCTGCCTAAACACTGGGGCACCCGCTTTCCTTTCTGACTCCTTGCACATCTACTTCCAATTGGACCTATCCTTTTGCATTGCCCAGATTTCCCGTCAACTTGAGTGGTCCATTCTTTCTGGCACCTATTCGAGTGACCATTTTCTACGAGCTCTCCATTTGCTGACTCCTCCTCGATCCACTTGCAAGCCCAAATGGCAGCTTACTAAGGCTGATCAGCAGCTTTACTCCTCCCTGGTGACCTCTGAAGAACAAGATTTCCCAGTGTTATGCTTACTGCTGCAGTACATTCCATTCCTCACATTTCCTCTTTGCCACATCATGTTTCAGTCCCTTGGTGGACTAAGGCATGCCGCAATGCAATTCACACTTGGAGATGTGCTCTCCGCATTTTTAACCATCATCCTACGATGCAAACTGCATTCATTATAAACAGATGCATGCAAAGTGTCACCACGTACTTAAAGATAGCAAACAAGCTAGCTGGATTTCATTCACTAGTTCTTGTAGCAGTTCAATCCCTTCTTCTGTCGTGTGGGCCAACCTCCAACAGCTTTCTGGGACCAAGATACAGTCCCACATTTCCGGCCTCACAGTAGCAGACGATGTTATCGTGGATCCTATTGCTATCTACACCACCTTGAGCCACCATTTTGCTGAAGTGTCAAGCTCTTCCCACTATCACACTGCCTTCCTCCATCAGAAACGAGCAGAGGAGGCTTGGGCAATAACCTTCTCTTCTCCGAATCGTGAGTGTTGCAATGCCACCTTCACTATGAGGGTGGTAGATCATGCTCTCAGTTCATCCCGCTCCTCCACCCCAGAGCTAGATGCCCTCCACATTCAGATGTTGCAGCACCTTTCTCTTGCAGGCAAGCACTTTCAGCTTAACACGTTCAACCACATCTGGGCACAGGGCACATTTCCCAGATGCTGGCGTGAAGTCACCGTCATACCCATACCTAAGCCCAGTAAGGACAAAAACTTGCTTTCTAGCTGCTGCCCCATCTCTCTTACCTTCAAAACCATCGTCCAATATGCGTTAGATGAGTATGTGCCAAGCAAGAGATGGAAAAGAGCCACTGTGCTACAACAACCGAGTTAGAAAACTGCTGTGGAAGCAAAGGGAACTTCACAGCAAACATAAACATAGCCAAAGCCTTGCAGAAAAATAAAAATTACGCGAAGCAAAATGTAGTGTGAGGAGGGCTATGCGAGAGGTGTTCAATGAATTCGAAAGTAAAGTTCTATGTACTGACTTGGCAGAAAATCCTAAGAAATTTTGGTCGTATGTCAAAGTGGTAGGTGGATCAAAACAAAATGTCCAGACACTCTGTGACCAAAAGGGTACTGAAACAGAGGATGACAGACTAAAGGCCGAAATATCTTCAAATGTTCAAATGTGTGGGAAATCTTACGGGACTTAACTCCTAAGGTCATCAGTCCCTGAGCTTACACACTGCTTAACCTAAATTATCCTAAGTACACACACACACACACACACACACACACACACACACACACACACACACACCTATGTCAGAGGGAGGACTCCAACCTCCGCTGGGACCAGCAGGCCGAAATACTAAATGTCTTTTTTTCAAAGCTGTTTCACAGAGGAAGACTGCACTGTAGTTCCTTCTCTAGATTGTCGCACAGACGGCAAAATGGTAGTTATCGAAATAGATGACAGAGGGACAGAGAAACAATTAAAATCGCTCAAAACAGGAAAGGCCGCTGGACCTGATGGGATACCAGTTCGATTTTACACAGAGTACGCGAAGGAACTTGCCCCTCTTCTTGCAGCGGTGTACCTTAGGTCTCTAGAAGAGCGTAGCGTTCCAAAGGATTGGAAAAGGGCACAGGTCATCCCCGTTTTCAAGAAGGGACGTCGAACAGACGTGCAGAACTATAGACCTATATCTCTAACGTCGATCAGTTGTAGAATTTTGGAACACATATTATCTTCGAGTATAATGACTTTTCTGGAGACTAGAAATCTACTCTGTAGGAATCAGCATGGGTTTCAAAAAAGGTGGTTGTATGAAAACCAGCTCGCGCTATTCGTCCACGAGACTCAGAGGGCCTTAGACACGGGTTCACAGGTAGATGCCGTGTTTCTTGACTTCCGCAAGGCGTTTGACACAGTTCCGCACAGTCGATAATGAACAAAGTAAGAGCATATGGACTATCAGACCAATTGTGTGATTGGATTGAGGAGTTCCTAGATAACAGAACGCAACATGTCATTCTCAATGGAGAGAAGTCTTCCGAAGTAAGAGTGATTTCAGGTGTGCCGCAGGGGAGTGTCATAGGACCGTTGCTATTCACAATATACATAAATGACCTTGTGGATGACATTGGAAGTTCACTGAGGCTTTTTGCAGATGATGCTGTGGTGTATTGAGAGGTTGTAACAATGGAAAACTGTACTGAAATCCAGGAGGATCTGCAGCGAATTGATGCATGGTGCAGGGAATGGCAATTCAATCTCAATGTAGACAAGTGTAATGTGCTGTGAATACATAGAAAGATAGATCCCTTATCATTTAGCTACAATGTAGCAGGTTAGTAACTGGAAGCAGTTAATTCCATAAATTATCTGGGAGTACGCATTAGGAGTGATTTAAAAGGGAATGATCATATAAAGTTGATAGTCAGTAAAGCAGATGCCAGACTGAGATTCATTGGAAGAATCCTAAGGAAGTGCAATCCGAAAACAAAGGAAGTAGATTACAGTACGCTTGTTTGCCCACTG
The DNA here is from genome assembly GCF_023897955.1 of Schistocerca gregaria. NCBI lineage: Eukaryota > Metazoa > Arthropoda > Insecta > Orthoptera > Acrididae > Schistocerca > Schistocerca gregaria. Next base: position 766,848,702 of record NC_064920.1, read on the forward strand.
TTTGAATACTGCTCAGCTGTGTGGGATCCGTACCAGATAGGGTTGATATAAGAGATAGAGAAGATCCAACGGAGAGCGGAGAGCAGTGCACTTTGTTAGAGGATCATTTAGTAATCGCGAAAGCATTACGGAGATGATAGATAAACTCCAGTGGAAGACTCTGCAGGAGAGACGCTCAGTAGCTCGGTAAGGGCTTTTGTTAAAGTTTCGAGAACATACCTTCACGAAGGAGTCAAGCAGTGTATTGCTCCCTCCTACGTATATCTCGCGAAGAGACCATGAGGATAAAATCAGAGAGATTGGAGCCCACACAGAAGCATACCAACAATCCTTCTTTCCACAAGCAATACGAGACTGGAATAGAAGGGAGAACCAATACAGGTACTCAGGGTACCCTCCGCCACACACCGTCAGGTGGCTTGCGGAGTATGGATGTAGATGTAGATGTAGCTGTAGCTGTAGCTGTGATTGCAAGGTGATGAAACATATGATTCATGCCCGGTGGCTCAAGTCTCACAGTTTATTAGCAAAGGCACAGTGTGGATGTCGAGCATGGCGTTTTGCAGTTGATCATCTCTCTACTATGTCCACCCATGTCATCAATGGTTTTCTCCGGAAATCCCAGGCTGTGGCCGTGTTTTTCAATGTGGAGAAGGCCTACGACACCTGCTGTGGAACTGGTATCCTCTGTACTCTTTACACATGGGTCTTCCGTGGCCACCTGCCCTGATCCTTCAGGCGTTTTTATAAGATGGGGTTTTCAAGGTGAGTGTGGGTTGCTTTACCCAAGAAAATGGTGTGCCTCGGGGACCCATCCTGTCTCTCGTCCTCTTTGCTATTGCCGTTAACCCTATCATGGCCTGTCTCCCACCGGGCATCTCTGGCTCCCTTTTGTTTATGATTTTGCATCTATTGCAGTTCTCCACAGATCCGTCTCACTGAGCAACATCTTCAGTGGGGTCTTGATAGTCATTATACACCTGAAGCGTCGCCAATGGCTTTTGCTTTTCCACTTACATAATTGTCTGTATGAATTTCTGGAGACGCCAGTGGTTTCTGTTTCTCCACCATCTTTACATCTTGGGCTTGTTGCCCATCTGTTTGTTAAAACTATGAAATTCCTGGGGGCTCAGGCTCGATAGGGGCACTCTTGGTCCTCCCGTGTGTCTTACCCAGCAGCCCGCTGTACGCAGTTCCTTAATGTCCGACATGTCCTCAATGGTACTTCCAGGGGTGCTGATCGAACCACCCTCCTCCGTTTGTACCGGTCCCCTCTCCATTCGAAACTCGACTGTCTCTCTCACGTTTCGGCCTTTGCGTGATAGTCCCCTGTAAGGTGTTACCTTCATTTTTCGAAATTTTCCCAAAGAGAGAGTCAATTGGGAAATGGCGCCTTACATGGTGCATAGTGTCAATCATGCACTGAGACCTCTAGATTCCTTTGTGAACATGGATCTGCACTTCTGCTCATTCCCCAGCTGTTGGGTGAGGTCACCCTTCTGGGTGCATTTTCCTCCATTCTCTGTGCAGAATCACATTCCGTGCTGTCAACGATAATGAACTTTTTAGCTCATTTGCACGTGTTATCCATCACGGTAGCCAGTCCGTTGTTGTGGGGCCCCCATGTACCCTGTGGCATCAGGGTGGATGACACGCCATGAAAAGTAGTACGTCATATCTTGCTGGTGGTCAAACAACACCAGCAGTCTCTAAGCGGTAAAGATCTAACTTCAATGCTAAGAAATATGACCACACATCATCCCCCCCTCTGGTCACACCATGGGAGGAACACCAAGCTAAGGATGTCAGTGAAGCTTATTCAGCCCGGTACCTCATATTTATGAGAGTTGATGGGAGATTTTTCTTGTCAATGAAACCTCAGTTTTATGTGGAGCATTTAGAGGACAAGTTTGGGGAGGAGGAGGGCTTGTCCAAAATGCGGTCAGGGTCAGTCTGTAACAAAACAGCATCCTCTGCCCAGTCATGGGCACTGCTCGCCTGTTACATGCTGGGGGGATGTTTTTGTTTCCATCATGCCCCATAAGAGTGTAAATATGGTCCAGGGTACCATATTTCACAGGGACCTTCTCTTGCAGTCTGATGATGAGCTGCACGCCAATTTAGAGTGACAAGGTGTCCATTTCGTCTGGCGTGTCCACAGGGGTTCGAGGGATAATCAGGTTGCCACTGGTGCCTTCATCTTGGCCTTTGAGGGTGACACATTACCTGAGGAGGTCAAGGTGACGATCTACCGCTGTCACGTAAATCAATATATCTCTGTCCTGATGCGGTGCTGAAAGTTCAGCCGTATGTCTTTCGGCTGTACTTTCAGCATCACCTGTCGGGATTGTGGACGTCCTTCACTTCCCAATACTCAGTGTACCCCACCATCCAACTATGTCAACTGTGGAGACCACCATGTGCGTTCCTCACCAGACTGCAGAATTCTCCAGAAAGAAAGAAAAACAATGGAATACAAAACCCTGGACCGGCTGCCCCACGCTGAGGCTTAGAGGAAATGAGAGGCTACATCCTGTGCATCCTGTCGACCTATGCCACCGCTAAGACAGTGGTTCTACCAGCTTCCGTTCCGCCAGATACAGTTGGCTATCAGAGCTGTTAGACTCCACGTACCCCTTGGGAGGGGAGGGGGATGTGGCACTTCCCTTCCTGATGCTCCTGCACAACCTACTTCAGGAGCAACCCTCTCCCCCAACCATCGGAGACATCAATTCCCACTTCTCAGCAGGAGAAGCGTAAGTCTTTTTTGGCTCCTCTCGCCGGGAAGTGATTCCTTGGATAACTCCTTTCCCAGGTTCCTTCAGCTTAAGTGGAAGTGCTGACAGTACCTCAAAGGCCTCCGCTGTCTGAGCGACACCAACTGGGGTGCAGATTGCTCTACACTGCTGCAGCTCTACGGAGCCTTTCTTCAATCCTGCCTTAACTGTGGGAGTCTGGTTTATGTTTTGGCAGCGCCTTCAGCATTGCGTTTACTCGACCCAGTGCACCACTGTGGCGTTTGCCTAGCGACAGTATCTTTTAGAATGAGTCTGGTGACCAGTGTCCTCGTGGAAGCTGGAGGTCCTCCATTGAAGGTTAGGTGTGCACAACCACTCACCAGTTACGTTGCACATGTTTGTAGTCCTCCTGCACATCTGAATTACTGTCTCCTTTTCCCAACCACAGCGGTTCATCTCAGGCATTGGCGGCCCAGGTCAGAGCTTACGATTGAGGTTCGCGCCCGGTCTCTTGTCTGAACTGGAATTCTTCCTGTTACCATCTCTCCTCAAGGTCATTTCAGCTACACCTCCATGGTGTACACCTAGGCCGCAGATTCTTCACTGCAGAGCTGGCAGCCATACCTCGTGCTCTTGAGCACATCTGCTCAGGCCCTGGCGAGTCATTTCTACTGTGTATTGACTCGTTGAGCAGCCTACAAGCTATCAACCAGTGCTACCCTCACCACCCTTTCGTAGCGTCCATTCAGGAGTCCATCTATGCCCTGGAATGGTCCCATCGTTAAGTGGTGTTTGTGTGGACCCCAGGACATTGTTGGAATCCCAGGCAACAAACTTGGCGACACGCTGGTCAAACAGACTACACAGAAACTGCTTCTGGAGATGGGCATCTCCGAAACTGACCTTCATTCTGTTTTATGCTGCAAGGTTTTTCAGCTTTGGCAGATGGTATGGCATAACAGTACACACAACAAATGTCATTAAGGAGACTACGAGTGTGTGGAAGTCGTCCATGCAGTCCTTTTGCAGGGAATCGGTTGTCCTGGACTGCCCACTTTTAGCCACTCTGCGGCAGACTTTTAACTTTCCCAGCACTCTACCTTCGGTGTTTGGCGACAATGCCTCAACAGCAGCTTTAGCTATACATTTTATTTGTGAGGGTGGGTTTTATGATTTGATCTAAGTTTTAGTGCTTTTAGGGTAGAGGTTTTAATGTGTTGCAGAGTGACTGGTTTCTCCCTTTTATTCTCATGGTCAACCAGCCACAATAATCTGCTCGCTAGTTTTGATCTCTTCATGTTTCTTGTGTGTGTCTGTGGTTTTCTTGTCCAATTTTGTCCATTTTAGTGTTTGTTGCCCTTCTGTCATTCTTGTATTTTTCTCCTTTCTTCCAGCTGTGTTTTGTATGTCTCAGCTATTTTACTCCCACACTTGTGGACCTATTTTAATATGAGGGACTGATGACCTAGCACTTTGGTCCCTCCCCCTCTTTTAAGCCAGCCAACCAATCGAACTAGACTATGGTTGCTTTGTTTATGCACCTAAACGCCCATCCCTCTTATGCTGTCTCCGCACTATCCACCATCATGGCATCTGTTTGACCACGGGCACCATTCACACCAGTTCGGTTGAGAGTCTGTGTGTGCTGAAGCTGCTGAACTACCTCTGCCCTACCGCCGTGACTTTCTCCACAGCAGGTATGTATGCCGTTTGACTGCCATGCATGGCCACCCGTCCTATACCTCCTCCTTTCATGATTCCATTGATCGTTATTATGGGGCTCGTGCTGCCTCTCTGTTACGTCCTGTAGTCCGCTTTTGACACTTGCTACAGCAGTTTAATTTCACACTAGCTGTACCTTTCCCAGTGAGTGTGAACCCTTCACCACTTTGGCTTCATGAAGCAGCCCATGTCAACCTTAGCTGTGGGGTCGGGTGGGCCTTTGTCATTGGCACCCATGTCTTTCGATATCGGCTTCTAGCACACGCCTCAGTATTTGCAGCCGAGCTCTTCACCTTGTATTAGGCAACAGAGTACATCCAACAACACAGCCTTTTCAATGGTGTCCTCTGCTCAGACTCTCAGTGCCCTTCAAAGTCCATGTGCTCTGTACACTGCCCATCCCTTAGCACAGCAGCTCCAGGAAAACTGTCAACTGCTCATTCTTGGTGGAGCCAGTGTGATGTTTCTGTGGGTTCCTGGTCATGTTGGTCTGCCAGGAAATGAGGCTTCTGGCACTGCTGTCAAAGCTGCAGCCCTCATACTTCAGCTCGTGAGTACCTATATTCCCTACAATGAGCTTTGTGTTGCCCTCTGTCAGGAGGTGGTGTTCCTTTGGCATCACCAATGGTCCTCTCTTCAGGGGAATAAGCTCGGACTTATTAAGCCTCTCCCAGCGGCTTGGACGACATCCTCTCAGCCCTCCCGCCAGGAGGAGGTTATTTTAACTGGCTTGCATATAGGGCACTGCCTTTTTAGCCACCGTCATTTGCTAAGTGGCACTACCCCACCACTTTGTTCACATTGCACTCAGGTTTTAACTGTATGCCACTTCCTGATGGAACGTCCCGTTTGGGTTTGCCATCTGATATATCGGCCTTTTTAGCAAATGACTTGCGGGCTGTCGGCCGCATCTTACTTATCATCTTGCAAAGCGATATGGTGAAGGTCATTTAATTTTTTAGTTTTGGACCTCCGTTTCTGCATGGTGTCATTTTTAGCCGTTTTTCCACATGGCTGTTTTTAGCTGTCTTCTATTATGTCAATTGGGACTGATGTATAGTGGTTTTATAACTCCTCTTTGTATTAGTGTTCTGTAGTTTTGACTCGGGCGCGTATGACCCCAGTTGTTTTTGCACCTTAAAGCAAAACGAGAACAAACAAACCAGTAGTAACAATGTATCACACTCGGGCGATTTTAAAAGACTCGGGCTGGCCAGGCCAAAAAAAGTCTGTGTTGGTGCAGGATAATACAGGGTTCCACATCCTGCTAAGAGGAAACCCATTGTCTGTTTATTAAATTGTCTGTCATCCTAATTTCATCTGCCACTTTATAAGCACTGTTCCAAAAACCAGAAGTGTTGGCAATTATCACAGACTTGTCAAATTTCATTCCATGTCCCTTGGTTAAGATGTGTTCTTCTATCACAGATTTTCTGGCAGTTGTAGCCTTGTATAACAACAGTGTTCCACGCATCTGTCCTGAACCATGAAAATTGAGTGGCAGATGTAAGCCCTTCCACCCTGACATGGAATTTTATATATGCCAATCTTCCTAAGCCCTAAATCATCTTTTACAGAGCCGAGTAGTGCCCTAATCTTAATATTAAAATTGCTTAAAATTCTTCCAGTCTTGAATGATATGCCCACAACGTAAGGAATAAAGGGCACATATCTATGCTCCTCTGTATGTATCACTGGGACTGGACCAAACTCTACATGCCGACAGCCAGCCCAAGTGTTTCAAAATGGTCTTTGTTCGATATATCATTGCCACCGGTGTTCCAACTGAAGGCAGTGGCACCAGCCAGTCTTAAAGGCAGTAGCTGTGATGGGCATCATATGTGCCGTATACGTTATGCAGGCCTATATAGGACGACGATTTGCAGCCTCAGCATTAGTTTTCAACAGTACTCAGCAACGGCAGCGATGACAGTGGTGTAGCGTTCTCCTGAAGATGGTGGGCAGTTGGATGCCGAAATATTGAATCATGTTCATTTTAGGATCTGGCAGCAAACCTGTGGAGAATTTCAAAACCAACATTAACACACTAGAAACAAGTAGGTGAGAATGTTGTACATTGGAACACTTGCCAGTGTTTTTATCTCTGCCCAGCCATGTAATTTTCTTTTTACATTTTGAAATAATACCATTCACTTCTTGTGCTGCAGTCTTTGTCTGAAATCACAAAAATTATTCCAGAAAAGTGAACTTTCTTTTTGTTCCAAATGTGAGAAACCGCTCCAAGGCACACATTGGTCATGTATCTAGGAACAAATGTGCAGAAATTGTGCAGTCAAGAAAATCTGGTCAGTATTGTATGAAATAGTCTGTCTGTTGCATTATGAGTGTACTATATACCAACAGTCAGTAAGTGAAATCAAATTAAGAATAAGTATTATCAAAAACCAGTTAAAAGTCCAAAACATTTTGAAATAGGTGTTGTTGGCAGCTAACACACATTTCCATTTTCGAGATAGGGAAAATTGTTCCATTATAGAGAGACCTTCTATTCCAAGGTACAAGATGGTGCACAGCGTACAAACTAGCTTAACTGCTTGTATGTTACATAACTAGTTTTAAAAGTATACAGAATTTTATTCACCATGCAATTTTGCTACTGAAAACAGCTTTAATATACAATATGGCACTTAAATATGTAGAACTCGTGATATTTACAAATACTGCATGAACAAAATTTCATGTCTCACAACAGAAACAGTTGAAAATGCCAATGGTATCTGTTGCATGTTCCTTCATGTGAGCTTAAAATCTGTCACTAGATGAAAACATCTTTTGTTCCTCGGTACAGTGCCCTCCAGGTATAACTCTCCCCCCTTCTTAATTTGCTACAGAGAAGTGTTAAAGAATGTGATATTCTGCAATCCAGGTTTTATTTGCTATCTCTTTATAGTGTTTTTATTCGCAGAAGTAGGAAGGAATCCTTAAGGAATAACATCTTGCAATTCTCATCCACAATTGTTAATTACATCTTTCTGCTGCTGACTTTTTAATAATAGAATGCAATTCAATTATTACAGTAGTTTCTGCACTGTAATGTACAGGTTCAAGGCATGCAACCCCAGATACAGCTGATGAGCGAGTTCGTGACTTACCACCCCGTCAGCAGCATCAGTACATGTCATCTGCAGCAGGAAGTGGTTCACGTCAACCTGTTTCCAATCAAGTGATTCAGGGACAGCAGTCTGGAGGAGGTGCTCCACTTCCTGTTAGTGGTCGGCAATCCCAGCGCAGGGAGAACCGCCGCGATGAACGTCGACGTACCACTGATGATGAAGAGACAGTTCTTGACAGTCAAGATGTGTCTAGTGTGGATCATGGTAAGAACAATTTTCATGTCATAAAGAAATAATATGTAATATAAATTTGGTATTTGACCAATTTTCTAGTCTCTGGAATGGGGATCACAGCTGAAATGTAAGTCACCCTGTCCTTTTCACCTAATGTTATTGTCTTACGGCACAATGTAAGGTGAGTAAATTTTCTAGTTACATATCAACAAAAGAAACTGTCATAGTTGTTTGTCATGCATTAACAATTCCTTCTCAACTACAGTGCATTAAATAGCATCATTATAATTTACATTAAAGAGCTCTTTGAATCCTGCACTGGAGTAGTGGCTCTGGAAACACAAATCCCAAGTGACATTATACAGGTCACCAGCAGGAATTAATTTGTTTCAAATTGTTGGTGTGTGTGTATCTTCATGTAAAGCTCACTAGAATCACAGTCTTCAGATTAATTTTCATTGGGATATTAACGACCTTCAACTACTAGTTAATGGTGATTAGTTTTCATTTAATTCCTCAGGCAAATTACTATCATATTTCTTAGGTAACTCTTTAAATAATCACTATTAACTTTTTCTCATTTCTGGGTACATCTTCCTTAAATGCATAGTTTCAAAAGCTTGTACCTATGCACATTATTATCCTTTTTCTAATTATACACTTGAAAGTGCTTACATGATTTACATGAAAATATACAAACTTTATTTCAACAAGCTGTGATGCAAAGCGGACAGCGATGTGGTCTTCTGTAACTGAAATAAACGAAAACTGTGGCTAACAAAACAGAAGAGGAGATGCCAAGGTATAAAATTTTGTGTTCTTCAGCTATACCACCATTTTACCAGATGTGAAATAGCACAGAAAAATGCTCAAGAATGAGTGTGTCAAGTTAGAAACATTCAGAACTGGCCATATTTCTTAATAGGCAAAAGAGAATGCCAGAGTAGTTTTTCAAAAAGTTCTGGGAGAATAGAAGTCATAAGCAGATTCCTGGGTCAAAATACATACTCAAAATACCAAATGGGTTTCAAAAGTAACATTGAAGATGTCCACATCTACTTCTGTGTCTACACGTCAAACTACCGTGAAGTGCACGGTGGAGGGTATGTCCCATTGTACCAGTTATTAGGTTTTCTTCCCACTCCACTAAAGTATGGAGCACCGGAAGAATGATAGTGTGCACACCTCTGTGCATGCTATAATTATTCTAATTTTCCTCATGTTCCCTGTGTGTGTGATACATAAGAGGTTGTAGTATATTCCTAGTCATCATTTAAAGCTAGTTCTTGAAACTTTATTAATAGTTTCTCGGGATACTTTACAGCTCAGTTTATTCAGTATCTCTGTGGCACTCTCCAACAGATCAAACAAACCTGTGACCATTCATACTGTTTATTCAGATTATACTATTATTCACACATGAGAATATTTTCATTGTCTTCCAGCTGGCATTGTATTGAAGAGTAATGTTCTTCAGTCATTGATCGCCCTGCATAGAATCCAGTTCCAGACACCCACATACATCAGTTGAGTTGATGTTGAGTTAGTGTCTTCAATATTGCCAAGGCCATTTCCTTATTTCGCTCTTGTCCAACAGAACTAGTGCTCCATGTGGTATGATGATGGTGACTTCTTAGGTGTATTGAACCCAATCGATCACATCAGCATAAAGAAACTTTACATTCAGCAATTGGTGCAATAAGAACCCAAGCTAAAGTTGTAAACAGAATTGTTTACATTCATAATGTCTACACTGGTATGTGTAAATAAGATATTCCCAAATAGTACAGTGTTATAAACACAAGCCTGCGAAATCAAGTATGTATCCTATAAAATAGTTAAGTTCACTAATTAGATTAATGATTAATATATTAAGCAACATACCAGTACAAGTCTTCAGATAGTTTTAGATGTTCTCTATTTAATTTGAATAAATAGTTATTTTGTGATCCAGTAACATCCATTGTGCAATACGAAACATGTAAGCGAACAAAAATGCGCATATGTAATTTTATGAGTGGATTGTTTTAATTATAGATTGACCAATCATGTAAATTGGTATTAATTATTGTCTGAGATGTGATAAACCTTAATTGTGTGAATGTTTCCATTAATAATAAATAATACACGGCTACTGCCCCATGCCAGGAGAAATTGTGGCAGCTCGTAGAATTGTTACCTAGCACCAATACTATACTACAGCTTGAATTGCCAGTATTGACTACTTCAGACACTGTCCATGAGATCCCGGTAGCATTTGGCTATTCATGTTGGGCTTGCGCATAGGGCACTTTCCTCTTACACTGATCCTCACCTCTGACAGTGGACTTCTTGTGGTGCAACCATAGTTTGATGTATATATTAATGTTGAATTAATTAACAGTGAGTTACCATGAAGCATAACTGATTGAAACTCCATTACTGTGTGTTCAATGTTTTTACACTCAATGAGCCATTTGTGTTACATTTCATGCAACACCATTAAATTGGGTAAGTAATGCATTTGTTTATCTAACTGTTTTTATCCTTCATCAAATTTGCTGTACATGACTAAAATGAGTAACCATTTCCTTACCAGTTGTTTGAGGTAGACAAGAAACATCTACTTAACCTACAACTAAAACCGGAGTAACTAGACCAGTTCTAATAAATGTGGGTGATAAAGTGTACTAAGCTTTGAGGAACATTCGTTGCTTGATCAGAAGCCAAAATTGCTTTCATCTAAAGGAATTGTTGAGAAAAGTGTTAAAGGAAACAAAAAATTAGAAACTATTGCTAAGGAGAGAGTCCACAGATGAATAACAAGAAAAGCTTTCCTATCTTCTCTAAACTTGTCCCTACCTTGTCCCTTGCCTTCAGCTCCTAGCAAAGCTGCTTCAGGTTCTGAATGCTTAACGTTTTCCATTATTAAATTTTCCATTAGTTTTTACATTGTCAGCTTTCCCGCGATTTTCCAGTTTGAGCATTTGTCAAGCAGGTGCTTTTCTCTATATTTGAAATTTCCCCCTCCAGAACTAGTGATAACTCCCTTAACATCCTCAGTATATAGAAAAATATGATGTGGTAGGCTTTGAAAATGAAAAGTGTGACACCAGGAAGGATTGTGAGGTATATTGAGATGGCAGTTGTAAAATTCCGCTCACAATTTTGAGATACAGCTTTTGCATGTGGAGCAAAAGGACAGCTTCCCATTTGTGACCATCAGTAACCTAGAATCTTAACAGCGAGAATGCAGCCAACTAATGTAAAATAAAATAAAAGCATTTGCATTCTGCTTGCAATATTTACCTAATCCCTAGTTAGTTTGCCATATTTACTTAACATTAATGTTAAGGCATTAATGCAGTCTTGAAACAATTTACATAAATTTCGTCTTAGTAATTGAATGTTAGCAAATTCTCAGTAAATCTCCTCTTTTGCTATGCATTTATATTCTTGATGGAACATATGTCTAAGAAATTTTGTTTTCGCCTTACTGATATGTAACAAAAACAGTATTAAAGGAAAAAACTATTATTGTCAAAAAGTGGCTTAAAGATTTCAGTGAAGATCTTTTTAGTTGATCAGTTATTGCTGGTCACAAAAGGTTGTGTGTCATGTCCCATGTAGAGTCAGTGTCGAGCGTCGAGGGCTCCAGAACTCGCCGCCGCAGAAGACACAGGCGCAGGATACGTCAGCGTAGCCAGACACCTTCTGGAGAGAACATTAACACCAGTAGCACTGAAGGAACTGGTAAGAGTCAATACTGTATCAGAACTGCAGAATACCCAAGTAACTGCTGTTATACTTAATAGGGCAAAGAACACAGATAAAGGAAAAGACTGCAGTAAGTTCACTACTTACAGTCATGAGTTTCAAAGCTGTTACAAATTGTAAGTAATTTATTTATAGTTCATCAGTTTAACGTGTGTGTGTGTGTGTGTGTGTGTGTGTGTGTGTGTGTGTGTGTCATGAAAATTATTGTATACATGTGATAAGCGAAATGCATCCAGCACAAACAGTGCTTTATTGCCTTTCTGAACACCAGTTCATTCCCAGAAACTGTCATGCTTAAGTTGTGCGTGCAACATGAGATATAGTTAGTGCTGGAGGAAAATGAAACCATTTTTTTTTTCGGAGAAGACGACAAATAATCTGGTGTATGGGAAAAGTGACCAGAACTGATGATGGGGGAAGAAGGTAAGATCATCAGGAGAAACAATGGAAAAAAACAGTGCACAACACAAAAACCAACTACTAAAATTTCTGAAAATTTTTGCGAGAGATCAATAGCTGCCACTTCTTATCACTTCTTATCACTTTCTGTCTAGCTGTGGCACCGGAGTAAGATAACATTAAAACTCTATACACATCAAATACAAACATACAGATTTTTATATGTTGTAACAATAATATAAAAAGGAGAGATTGTTGCTCACCATATGGAAGGGCATTATTTAGCAGACAGGTGTAATGAAAAAGAATATATGGCTGTCAGAATAAGTCCTTCATTGAATGCAGATGAAACAATAAACACATTCACCCATGCCTCTCTCTCTCTCTCTCTCTCTCTCTCTCTCTCTCTCTCTCTCTCTCTCTCTCTCTCTCTCTAACACGTGCGTGCTCTCACCCACACACACACACACACACACACACACACACACTGTTGTGTTGTGTTGATCGGTACTGTGCCCAGAGAAGAGTCAATGGCTGGTGTGTGTGTGTGTGTTTCTACTTCTGATGAAGGACTTTATCCAAAAGTTGAATATTTCTAGCATTATTTTTCACTCTGCCTATCTGCAACTCAGTGCCTCCTCTGTGTGGTGAGTAGCAATCTATCCTTTCCCTATTGTTGTTAATTCTTCCAGGATGTGCCTAATGCCTTCCCTTCGATCCCACAATCCAGTACTGTTTGCCTTCTGTACAGCTTTACACTACTCAATGTCTTTCATACCCTTTCTCTACTTTCTAATGTTTTATTGTTAAATCCCCAACTACACATGCTGTCCCCTGCATACCACACATCCTGTGAAGCTCTGACTTCCAAGCCACCCTGTTTAAATTCTCATGTACAGCATTCGTCGTGCTAATATAATCACTCGACTTTCAAACTGAACTCGCTACCTCTCTTCACACTGTACTCAGGTTTCCCATCTTTTCATTATGCTACACCTGTTTTGCCTTTTTTGTCGGTTTTCCCCCTCTTAGTTTTACTAAATTTTCCACATTTTTCTGTGTTTTTTTACCCTCCACTATGGATTATCGCTCCTTCCATCTGTGTCAATACAGAAAATTTCCCTGCCCTAACCAGAACCTAGTCTTACTTTGTTTATTCATGGTGGCCTAGTTCATGTAATCCCCAAATCTCCAGGTGCAATCTCGTCCTTTGGCACTGATCTCCATCTATTCAAATTCCATCAGTTCATTACCCCTCACCATTCTAGTCTTGCAAACCATGTAAATCATGCCCAAAACACCGTGCACTACCTCCTCTCTATCAATAAAATTCACCTGCTCTGCAAACACACTCCTGCATTCCATTTCTCAGACTTAAACTGTTTCCCTCCAGTAATTACAGCAGCATGCACAGTGCCAACTCAAAAAACTGTTCAATCTGTTCCTCATAATCCTACCGTGGATTGCTTCTGCACACCGTGACTGCAAGAGCCTCTGTCATACCTTCGCTGCATCCTCTCATATCTGCCAAACACTCCCTCGCAGACATACTGATTTTACCACATCCTAAGGAACTCTCCATCACCACTCAGTAATACTCGGAGCCTAAATGGATGCACAACACAGTTGCATACCTGTCCTCCAAAAGCCACTGTCCCACACAAGTCTCAGCACTTTCAAAAGGCGTTACCTTTTGCCCCACTCTCAAATTCAGTTGTGTTTGATTGTTAAAGACATTCTTCTTATGGTCCTTGCAGTGGCCTTTTGTTCTACTAACTCCACCAATCAGACTCAATCCAAAACCAATATTGAACCCTGCCTGGCTCAGTTTACTCCTTCATCTAAACATAATCCACTCCGACTGCCCCCAGATCATTGTTATTGTTTCCTAACCTTGAACCATGCCTCACCTTCATTCCTCAGATGAGTCAAAATTAAAAAGAATAGAGCCTCACTGCCCAGAGTTGGCAGTGGCCATGTATTTGTAATTTGTTCTTGTGTGAATTGTGTGCGAGTTTTCTAATTCTGAATGTGTACTACTTTCCTAATTGTGATGAAAGCCTTTGTCCGAAAGCTGAGTATTTCTAGCATTCTTTTTCATTGTGCATGTTTGCCACTCAATGCTGCATCTTTGTGGTGAGTGGCAATATATCTTTCCATATTGTTGTTTTTTATCCCTGGATGTTTCATTGTTTGATTTTGTATGTTGTTATCTATACTATGTCATAAGTAGCATTTTGGTTCTTTGAAGAAGAAAAAATCTACTGTATTCAACTTAGTTTTGTTTCGTGATTGGTGCAAAGCATGTCCTGTGCAACACATTAATCTACTTCTACTACCACTACCACCACTGCAGCTTTAATATGAGGTGTGATCAAAAAATACAGTGTGTGAATTTATTTAGCAGCAACTGCTGACACTACAGCCATTTGATGTGATTTGTCCAATGGCCTGATCTGTTGTGACAGTCAGCATCAAGGTGAAACACTTCTGACTCGTCAGTCATCATCCAGAAATAGTAGAATGAGGTTGTGTTTACCATGTTTGGCATGCATCATGGTTTTCAAACAGTGTGTGAACATTAATGTTTTGAGTTGCAAAAATGGTAAAGAAACTTATGAAATGCTGAAGTTTGATGTATGGTGATAAAGCTGTATCTCTGAGGGCAGTTTACAAGTGGCATGAGCAATTTAAAATTCATATAAGTCAATAGAAGACAAGCAATATTCGAGATGTCCATTATCCTTTTAAAAAAATGTAAAAAGCGGCAAAAATTGTTCATTCAAACAAGCAAATACCTATTCAAAAGCTTACTGAAGAATTTAGCATTTCATGTGGGTATGTGCAAAGCATCTTAACCAGTAATTTCCAAATTACGTAAGCAAGAGCAAAATAATTTCAAGGCTTTTGAGTAATGGACAGAAGGAAAATTGTGTATCAGTATGCATTTCCAAAATTTTAACTGGAGATGGACCTTATTGTCCAAGAGTATGACCTTGAGATGAAAATTCAGTGTTCCCAATGGCAGTCTGGTCCCAACAACCAGATACTGGTCATGCGTGTAAGAGTTGTGTATGTTGTATCTTTCCAACAAAGGCCTTGTTGGTCAAAAGCTCACTTTCTGTAACAGTCTTTTTGTTGTGCCTATCTGTGACTCAGCATGTCCACTGTATGGTGAGTATAACTATCCTTTTTGTAATGTTGTTACATTTCATCCTGGATTTTCCAGTTTTTTAATTTTACAAAGGAATACTGCAATGTATGCAAAACGATGTACAAAGAAAGAAACCATAAAAATGGGCCAGTGGCTTCCTGCGTTATGGCAATGTACTGTGCTACGCCTCGCTTTGTTTTATGAATTTTTTGCCAGAAAAAGTGTACTGTCTGTCCAAATTGACCTTTTTCATCATGTTTTACTCTTCCCAAACATTAAAACCGTGCTTAAAGGAAAACATTTTGACACCATGAGGTCCACAACAGAGCAGCTGAACGCCCTTCCAAAGGAAGCCTTCCAGAAATGTTTCCAGTCATGGAGTCAGTATTGGGATAAGTGGGTTGCTAGCCAAGCACAGTACTATGAAGGAGATTAAATCAGATTCCATGCAAGCATATTACTTTGTTTCTAACAAAATTATTCACCTAATTTTTTATCACTAATCATAAATATCCTGTCACCTGGGCATTGGCAATTCTCTCCTTAGAGAGATACTGGCTCATAGATATGTCAGAAAATAATAGGAAGTTGAACCAATCTCACATTGCAACTAAAGACTACAAACAGAAAGCCAAAATATTAATTTTTCACAATTAAAAATGTATACATGCAGGATGGTACTACCATATCTTGTTTAATCACTGCATGGACATGCAAGCGAATAATACCATATCTTGTTTAATTACTGTACGCACTGAAAGGGACATGTTTTAAGACACACACACACACACACACACACACACACACACACACACACACACACAACCTATTACTAAAAAACTACCTAAGGCCAACAAGGTGTCAGGATATTCCATACTGAATGCACTGTGGTATTAGACCATTCCCTATCCCAAATTTTTAAAACTTCTTGTGCTGCAAGTAGCCTCACCAGACTAGAAAAGAGCTCCAGTCACATCTGTTTACAGAAGGGATAAAAGAAGCCCAGACAAAAAGGGGCTTTTCTCATAGAATTAACATTCAGAGAAAACCGCTTGTGTGAAACGCAGCTTGCTTTATTCCCATACAATTTCTTGCTTACAGTAAGTGAAGGCCAGATTTCTGAAAGGCATTTGGCACTGCACTGTATAGTTCACTAATAATCAAGATATTATCTTACAGGGTATCTTTATAGATAATGCAGTTGGCTCAGTGAATTTTTTACTTAGTACTTATCTAGGGCAATGAATATTCACCAGAAGTGGAACAAACATTGGATGTGCCCCTCAGGAAGCTTAGGAATCACTAATGGTCTTAATATACATAAATTAGGCATTAAATAGGTTCAGCAACACTATATATTGTTAACTGATAATATTTGCAGAAAAATTATGATTGAAAAATTGTAAGGAAATACAGAAAGCTTTGACCACAATTTTTTCACTTGGTATAACGAATACCACCTCTCCATAAGCAGAATAAATTCAAGGAATGTCATCAATAAAGAGGAAGACCTTAATAGTACCCAGTTACGAGATTGAACAAATGAAGCACATACAATCAATTAAATACTCCACTAATAAGTGGAATGTACACACAAATCTGTAGCAGGGAAAGCAAATGGGTAACATACCTTTGTTAGATGGAATCTCAGAAAATGCAGTGCATCCAGTTCTGAAGCACTGTATCAACATTTGGGCTCCTAAACAAGTAGGAAATACAGTGGGTACCAAAACAATTAAAGAGTTGCATTGGTAGGTTAATATAGCCCATATGAAGGTATGAGAGAGCTGTAACTTAGTTGTTCTCACAAAACATTGTTGGTAACATTTTAGAGAAGTGGGCTTTGGGGAAAGCTGTGTGACAATTCTACTCAATCATGATATTTGAGTAAGATAAGAGATTAGGACCTTTACCAAGGCATAAAGGCAGTAATTTTGTCCATTGGTTAATATGCGAATGAAATATGGTAGGTAATCATACCACATGCTACACACTGTACAGTGACATGGAGTATACACTGATAAGCTAAAACATTAGGATCACTGCGACATTTAATGCCGCCTGGTGTATTGTGGGCACGTGACACAGTAACAGAAGTATGTAAGCGGAGCAGACACAGATGGGAATCACCCTAGCGAAGATATGGGCTGCAAATGGGGAAATCCATTGAGATAAGAAACTTTGACAAAAGGCAGATTATTACTACGCAGAGCCTGTGAATAAGTATCTCCAAAACAGCAATGGTTGAATGTTCACAAGCTACTGTCAGGAGCATTTATGGGAAGAGGTAGCAGGTTAGTGAGACTACTACTAGGTGCTGAATGGTTCGACGTCCACAACCCTTCATAGAACATGGGGTTCGGAGGCTGGTCTGCTCTGTAAAGTAGAATGGATGGTGAATTGTGGCACCTTTGTTGAAAGAGCAGAAAGCTGTTGCATGCACAAGTGTTTCGGAACACACCATTCATCATGGACTGTTGAACATAGAGATCCACAGCAGAGCACGTGTTCACATGTTCACCCAATGACATCATCAGTTAAGGTTGCAGTGGGCACAAGACCATCAATCAATGGAAACATGTCGGCTCTTCGGGTGAACCACATTGTACTACAGTAGGTTGATGGTTCTCCCCACAAACACCATCATCAACGTGAACAGCAGCTTGAAAGCTGCAGCATGCCACGGAAGCAGGCTGGTGGGAGCAGTATTATGCTATGGGAGACATTCTCCGGCACTTGAATGAGACTTGTGGTAGTAATTAAAGACACGCTGACATCTGCCTCACTTCAAGCATGATGTCTTCCCCAACATTGATGTCATCTTTTAGCAGTATAATTGGAGCCAGAACAATGCCTCAATAGTTTTAGAAGTATTATATTGAACTCATGTTTATGTCTTTGCTACCAAATTCATCCAATGTAAATCCAAAGGAACCCATTTGGGTCACTCTCAGGTGCCATCACCACATATGCAAGTCAGCGGGCCCTTTATTTACACAAATTATGTGATTTGTGCTTAGAAATCCTATGCCACAAACCTACCAACAAACTGTCAGATCCCAGATGCACAGAATCAGTTGGTGTAAGTCATTCCAAAAATGGACAGACAAACTATTAAACAGGTGGTCATAATGTTTTGCCTTTTCAGTGTATGTGTATGTGTATATGTAGGTGTGGAACGGATGTGGCTAGTGCTATTTCTTATTCAGCTCTGTAGTAATGATTCTCAAATGTTCCCTAGGTAAGATGATTTTCTGACTACTCCATAGTGACACTATATTGTTACTGACATAAGATTTACATTTCAAAATACTTGAAAGAAGTTCGTTGTTTTTATTTTGCAGTGTGTGTATTCCAACTGCATCATCATTCTGCATTTGTTAGTAGTCAGCATCTCATTTGCAGTTGGCCTTTAATATTGTTGTTGTTCGTAGTGTATTCTATCCACAGGACTCTTGGTTGTTTTCTGTTAAATAATAATTTCAGTGTCGATTCGTTTCATGAATACTTAATTTAATGTCCTTCATTCTACTCAGTGTGTGTATTAATGTCTATCAAACTGTTTTACATATGAGTGCATGGCTTACATACTTAATTAATGGAGATATTGATTTTCTGTTATGTGCTGGATTTGCTGATTCATTGGATTTTCATTCTTATTTTGATGACTATCAGTGATATTGTTTTTTCTCGTGTTGATTGAGTAGTATTCTTTTCCAATTGAATACAACTTCTCTGAGCAGGGATGTGAGCTTTTTGCTTTATCAGCATGCATCACTGAATCATTTGTGTATCCCAAAGTTAATTACTTTTCTACTACCTTAAATTATTACATTGATGTTGCTTCAAATATTATTGTTTGCAAGTTGAACAAAGATGATAAAATGTCTTCAGATTACTGCATATTCCGATGTATTGCCATTAGTCTGCACATTAGCTTTTTGTTGGTAGTGGGTGTTTTCAATTTTTCTTAACTCATTACAATCAGTTACTGTTCCGTGATGCTCTTGAATGAGCTGCTTTTGCTGTACACCATTAGGTACTTACTTATTCATTATGTATTAAACAAGTGGAAACTTTTTGCTGATATTGGCAGTCCTGAAGAACACTTGTTAGCCCATAGTGCAAGAAAATTTATGGCATGAGTATTCAGATGTGCAAAACAGGATTCATTTCACATATCTGCATCAAATGCCCAAGCTCAGATGTCACTCTTCCTTTTTTATACAGGAAAAGAAGGAATAGGAACTGCTATTTTTTTTTAGGGCTTGCACTGCATGTGCTCGCGATGCTGGGATGGTGTATTAAAAAATCGTGTTTCAATAGAATTTTAACATTGCTTTCTTGTGTGCCAATGTAAAAGTGTTCCAAAATACTTCAGATTTGCAGGTGTTACATGTTATGTATTAAGTCTGTGCTTGTCGATCATGTTTAATAAATTTTCCTTTATGATTAATGCAAGACATTGTCAGCTCTATTGGATGGTTCTTATTCTTATTACAGAAATTTATTCACCCAGATCACACAAAAATATACAATGATTACTAGTTTCAGCAAAATTAAATCACCATCTACAGGTCATTTGTATAGGTCATTTGTATAAGTAATTTTTTTAGCAGAGGTGCATTTATGGGGGACTAACTTCTGTACACTGAAATGAGGTGCTGGTTAGAGAGATTGCGGTCATTGTTGTTCTGCAATGTAGAGTTTGTGAGTGATTTGCAGCACTGTGACCCCCCCCCCCAATCTGCTGTTACAATCCACAATAGTTGATGGAAACTCCTATCAGTGACACATTGCTGCTGTCAACTGTTGACTCTAGTGTAAATAAAATAGAAAGAAACTTCCACATGGGAAAAATATATTAAAAACAAAGATTCCAAGACTTACCAAGCGGGAAAGCGCCGGCAGACAGGCACATGAACAAAAAACACACACACACACACACACACACACACACACACACACACACACACACACACACACACACACACACAGAATTACGAGCTTTTGCAACTGGCAGTTGCTTCCCTTTTTTTCCCCTAAGGGAAGTCTTTCCGCTCCCAGGATTGGAATGACTCCTTACCCTCTCCTTTAAAACCCACATCCTTTCATGTTTCCCTCTCCTTCCCTCTTTCCTGACGAAGCAACTGCCAGTTGCGAAAGCTCGTAATTCTGTGTGTGTGTTTGTGTGTTTTGTTCATGTGCCTGTCTGCCGGCACTTTCCCGCTTGGTAAGTCTTGGAATCTTTGTTGACTCTAGTGATGTAGACAGCACATTTCCCCATATTGACATACTTGCCTTTGACATAACACGTAAAAATGCCAGTATCTGCATGTTCTTAGGAAGCTGTCCACAATCATATGCAGTGACAATTCCCATTTTACTCTAAGTTTTTGATTGTCATTCTGACAGCCATTACAAGGTATGGTGAATATCCTAGTAATATAACACAATGGACTGTTTTATTCCCCAAAATGACATGGACACTTTTTCTTCCACAACAGCTATCTGTAATTCAGTTTCTCATGAGTGTTTAATCTCAACAGTGGCAACTTAAATAAGATAATGGAAAGCTGTGGAGGGGATATAAATAATCAAATTAGTAAAGGTAACAACTGACCACATAGTTGGGGCATTGAGTAGCTCAGCAGTGTATTCTGCCTCTGAGTGGTCAAATATTCTCTTAACCACAGTCTGCTCATGGCCATTCATTTGGTTGGACAGCTCTTTGGTGATGGCACCCACATAAAGACTGCGCGAAAGTTTAAACAGAGTTGGCACATGATGTGACAGCTTTCAAAAATGGCCTTGCCTCCTGATATCTTCTGAGAGAATAAATTTTGGGTGTGGCATCAGAAGGTAAAATGTGAATAACATTGTCGAAAAATTTGTCTGTGAAATAATGGTAAAATTCATAGATGCACTGATGAAGAACAGACAGGATCAGTTGTTATTACAGGGCAGTATTTACTATCTGTGGTTTTATCAGATTATTGCAACATTTTTGGCTCGCAGAGCTCTTGGGTTTGAGAGGCTTTGTGTGAATGTCATCAATTGCAGGAACCCAGTCATTCTTTTTGAGTAGAACTTGTTGGATACTTCTGTATCAGTAACTCAAATTATAAAGTATCACTCTTTTAGCTCTTGTGTTCTCAATTCTCGAAGACACCCACCAAGCTTCCATCACCTCCTGTCATTGCAGAATGGAGCAAAATGTTAGCATGAAGTTTTGCTTCAAATTAAGGCAAACTATGACTGAGAGTTGTGGAATGTTAATGCAAATGTAGTGTTGTAGCAGTGAATGAAATGTGTGTGAGTAATGCAATATGTGTGAGTGAGTACTTTAAATGCTTTTGAGACTGAGAGGACCGTGTCGAGGATCGGCTGTATTCGTGTCAAAACGCACAGACACAGACAACATTAAACGAGTGAGACAGATGCTTGTGGGTCATTGGCAGGTGTTTTTGAGAATGAGCGCAGCAGATTTTAAGGTAAGCAAAGACAGTATAAAATATTTTTCATGAACATTGCGGGTATCAAACAATGTGAGACCACAATGCTTAGTGATACTACAAGAAACATTTGCTGAAAGTTTCTAACAACTTTACAACTGTTGTCAAAAGTGTAGTTAATGTTGATTACTTTGAAGGCCATTATTTTGTTTGTAACAATTGTTTCCTTTATTTTTTGAGACCATTCACCTAACTTTCTAGATGCATATTGTACTTCTTTGCATGGAATTTGTACCTTTGAAGATAATTGTTCCTTCCTCAGTTCCCTTTTAATGTCTGGTGCTTTGTTGTAGAATTGTATTGGCCCTCACTGCACTATATCAAGTGTCCAATATTGTGGATATTTCCCTGAATTAAACATTTATGGTTTGTTGGTTGGAACAGTTGCACAAAGTTGCTTTATCCCAGATAATCTGGAAGTAACTCCTCCTGAACAACAGTTTTGCCAAAGCAGTCACTCAAACTTCATAAACAGAATGTTTGGAAGTACTAGATTTAAGACACCAGGTGAAGTTGTGTGTTATGATACACACAAGTGGCAGCCTCTACACTTAGGAAATGCAATGGATGTGAGAGTTTTAGGTGATATAACTTTTTTGAGACTGTGTGGCAGTCATTTAGGATCATTCCTGAAGCAGCCACATGAAATTCATATGTGGGAATTGAAACAAACTCATTCTGTTTGTCTTCAGATTGATAAGGGGGGAGGGGAGGAGAAGATCATGCACTACACCTCATGTGGACATAAATGTGCAAATTTCTTGTAATGGAACAGTACATGCACACAACTGCCTTTTCTAACTAAGAGATATAGCATGAGCAGTGATAGAAACTGGAGGTAATATAGGTTCGCTTCATCTTTCTTTTCAACAAGTTTACACCACAGAACAAGAAACAAACTTATTCACTCTTGGCAAAAACCAAACGTGTTATATAGTATAATATGGTAGTAAGAGGTGCAGTCGTGAAGCACCTCCCAAAAAAAAAATGTATAATTAATTTATTATTTTTTGCAGTTACCTATCTACAGTTCTAGTACACTGAATCCCTGTACCTCAATACATACAGTAAACAATACAAAGTGGCACATCCCATTCATAAAATACATTATAATGCAGTAATTCATTTTCAACAGCAACAGGGAAATGTTGCAGATAGATCAGACCAATCTAAATAGCTTCTTCACACAATAAAATTGTTGAATTCTCTAATAGACGTGTGCTTCCTTCAGAAAGTAATCCTAATCTGACGCTTCACATACAGTCTCTTTTCACTGTTTAATTCTCTAAAGATAAAGATTCAGTTACATTTGTAGCACTCGTACTGTGAGAGTTAAAACTTTCATCAAAATGGTCTTCTTAGCTTTCTTGTTCTTCTTTTCTTTCCAAAACTTCCTCATCCTTTCACTATGGACATGTCTTCTTTCTTGTGTCCATGAGTTTTTCAATTTCAGATTCTTTTCTGTTGGGTTTTTTGTTGTGAATTTATGAGCGTTGATTTTCTGTCTGTACACAGTGTTGTTTCTAGTGGATCAATACTGAGTTCCGTGAGGTCATTAAGGGTTTGGCGCGTTCCTTTGATGATAAGGAAGATTTTCTTGGTCATTCTAGAGACATCCATTCTTGCAAAATGTCCGTAGAATTACAATCGTCTTTTCCGTGCAACTGACGTGAAGCGTTCAGTCCTTGAGTCAGTTCTTCAGAGCTTTTGCGCATCCAGATACCATCCTGAATCTTGGGTCCAAATATTTTCCTGAGTATTTGCCATTCCATTTTGTCAATGTTCTTGATGTTGATGGTTAATGATGATGTTTCAGTTGTGCAGAGCACTTCTAGACGAGTGACTGCATGATAGTGGTGAAGTTTGGCTTCGGTGGATAGCGATTTCTTATTGTTTGTGTTCCTGGTCATTGTATAAGCTTTACATAATTTTTCTGCTCATGTTTTGTGAGCTACTTTTTCATTGCCAGTGTTGCAGATCATTTCACCCAAGTACTTGAAGTACTTAATTTGTTTGATATCACCATATTTTGTTGTAAGTGGTTTCAGATTTTAACTTTTGGAGCCCGTGAGTTGTGGTTTCTCATAAGAGATTTGGAGACTGGTTTTGATGGCAACTTCATGAAGTTCATCGATGACATGTTTGGCTTTCTCTGGAGTCCGCATAATTATTGATAGGTCATCAGCAACAGCATTTCGTATATGATTTATATCCTAACTTTTTCACTCAAATAAATTGTGAAAAAGTCATCACTAAGTAACATATGCTCTTTTTCCATAGTTATAAAAGATGTGTCCCAAAGTCAAGAAATATACTTTCTGCTACATCTCAACAGGTCACAGCAGATTCAGGCCATTGAAGGTAGGTGGAAGGAAATTGTGGGTCAGTCTGCTCCGAGCATTGCTGACAGGATTTCTGATATAGTGCACCTGTTTTGAGATCACGTTGTGGAGGATACGTTTAAACAATGATGGAGAATCTAGTTGTGCACAAAACTCGACCAAAAAGTTGCAGAAACTCGTGAAATGCTTTTAAAAAGCATACATAAAGTCTATTTTTTCATATATTCAAGTTACGAGTTCAAGGAGGACCATGAAAGATTGGACAACGATGCCTGTTCTGGAGGGCCATCTACAAGCCAAACAGATGAAAACATGATTCATGTGTGTAGTTTGTTGAATACTGACCATCAAATGAGTATTCGGGTGTGAACTGACAGTCTGAAGGCTCCAAAAATCATTGTGCATCACATCGTTATTGAAAAATTGAATTTGCAAAAGGTGTGTACCAAGCTGGTCAACAAACTATAGATAGACAAGCGAAAGATCAGTTGACTATTCATCATGAGTGAACTGAAAGAATGTGTAGAAAATGAACTGGATTATTTGCGAAACATTATTACTGGTGATGAAAGTTGGACATCTCAGTGCAACACAGGCTGAAGTGCAACGGTGCTGATTGGCACACACTGGTGTCCCCAAAACAGAAGAATGCAAAGATGAGCAAATCTAAATTGAAGACAATGCTAAGGACATAGCCCACAGAAAATTTTTACTGCAAGGATTAATCATTAATTATGTAAAGATTGTAAAAAAAGGGTCATCTGCATTCCACTGGGCATTACCACTTTATACAAAAAAGTACGATCAACAATTTTTTTTCCATAGCATTGTACAAATCAGTACAGTAAGTTTGGTTCTCAATTCTGGTTGACACTTGGCATACTTGGTAGTGTCACCCTACAGTATAATTTGTCCCTTTTTCTTCTATTGCACCTGAATATAGATTTTCGAGCACAAAATATTTAGTATATGTATAAGCAATTTTAGTGTTATATATATGACTTATCTGTATTCTCATAAAGATTTCTTAGTTCTTAATGGATCGCTCATACGTATTGGTGAATTTTGTAAAAGTGATCATAGTATTCAGAAGTACAGAAATGATAATTAATTGAAACCATCACCTGCCAGCTGGTGCTGTTGATATACCTCAATGGGGACAGCTGAAAATGTGTCCCCCAATGGTGACTCAGACCCGGGGTCTCCTGCTTACCTGGCAGACGCTCTATCCATCTGAGCCACCAAGGGCACAGAGGTTAACATGACTGCAGGGACTTATCCCTTGCATGCTTCCCACGAGATCTTTAGGACATTACAAATGTAAGCTGTGGACAGTTCGGAATGTGGGTCTCACCGGAAGCATGCAAGGCATAATTCCCAGCAGTCGTGCTATCCTCTGTGCCTTCGGTGGCTCATATGGATAGATCGTCTGCCATGAAAGCAGGAGATTTCGGGTTCAAGTCCCATTCTGGGTATACATCTTCAGCTGTCCCCATTGAGGTATATCAACATCATCTGTTGGCAGCTGAGGGTTTCGATTATCATCATCATTGGTGGTCATCATTGGTATCTGTTCTTTCGGAACAATTACTGTCTTCATGCTTTTTTTTAAACATAAATGCTGTTAACAGAAATTAGCTGCCTGACAATATTTTCACAGGCTATATTAACTTTCGTTAGCTGTCGCAAGCAACTTGAATGCTTTTAAAACTTAGCACACAACACAATCTATACATCGCACACTAGTACCAGTGTATTAACGAAAATCTTTCCAGACTTAGGAGTCAAAATTAATATAAGAATGGACATTAAAAGTGAGACCCTTCCCTCATCAACATAAAGTCTATCAGTAGCAAAAACTGCTTTGCAACAGTATTAGTAATAATATTTATATCAAGCAAAAATTACACTTGTTTGTGTGGTAAAATTTATCTCGGCCTCACGGAGATTAAGCTCCAAGCCATGTCAGAAATATAAATTAGTATCTACACAAGCTCAGTTCTCTTTTTTGGAAATTAGTCAATTTCCTTTGATTTTTATCTTTGCAAAATGCAGTTAGTATTGTAATACATACAATTCAGTCCAAATATGTGCGTCTTTGATTCTCAAGTGATTGTCTCTAAAAAAATCTTATTTGTTTCTATCTTCAAATTAAATAGTTATAACATAACTAAAATACTTTGCTTTAAATTTTCCATAATTATAACTACCTAGAATATATAATATATCTTTGCTTTCATTTGAAAGGCCTTTTCATGCTATTTTTTTATTAACTTCAGTATTGGTTTAAAAAATGACCTTTGAAGGACAACTTATTTTCAGTGATAAGCCTGGAACCCAATTTTATTTTAAGTACTGTAGCTTTATTACATTTCTTTGAAATTCAATACCCAGTACAGCCAATTTATTGCAGGTGTAAGAGTGCCAGCAAAATCCCAAGTCCCTACTGAAAGGCAGTAATCATCAACAAAAAAGACAAACCAAAAACCTACTTGACATCACCAATTTGCTCCATACAGTTAAACAATCTGAACAAAATCAAAATCTCTTCAGGTGTTGGCAATACGACCCACTAAAGATTCCTGGTTGAAATAATCATTTGAACTTCTCAAGTAGGAAGTAACAGCTTTGCTGTACAAATACCTTCAATAATGTTTTCTTAAAAGTTGTGATCTCTCTTTGACTAAACCAGGCAAATCTTAACAAAGTCACATGCAGATTTTTCACATAGGAACAAGACAATAACTTTCTGCTATCAAGTGCTTGGGTCTGGTACCTTGAACACAATGTACTTTAGTCATTACCTCATTCAAGTTCCAGAAATCAACCTATAAACAAGTACTCTACAGCAAGAACTCAGTCATTATCAGTGTGCCTCGCAATTACAAAATCAACCGCAACTCAGTTACCTCCAAGTGTGCTACCAAAACCACTAGCAAAACTACATGGAACAGTGATTCTAGTACACTATCCCAAACTACCAATTTGCAATTGCAATAATTAATTCTTGTTCTTACAGCCCATAAACATTCTCTTGTAACAGCAACTAACTATGCCAGTCCATTAAACATAAAGATCTCCCTTCATCAACTATGAAATTGAAAAACCAAATCCTCCAAAATTTATTTTGAAAGGATAAGTGAATCCATACATATTGTTGGTACTACCTTCCAAATACAGCGAACTGCACTCAATAGCTCACTCCTGACAACTTTTATACCCAAGACTATCCCTTCATGAACTGAAAAAACTTCTTGGTCAGTTGAAATGGTACTGCATATCTAGACCATGTTAAAGCAGATTGTAACCATTATTTTTTTTTTTTTTAAATTACAGCTCCACTATTCCTTTTAACAATTAAAATCTTGTTGATGAATGCCATCGGCTGCATTCTCGGTGGTCAGGTCCATTGGTAGACTGTACCCTCTCTGTACTGCAGGGTGACAGACTGTAGTGCACCACTGCAACTCTCAAACATGCATGTACTGCATCTCAACTTTATGAAATGTACAACACAGTTAAAATAAACATAATAGGAAAATTTATAAGCACTGTTTTTTACATTTCTTTGGATATTAAATTTATTTCCATATGCCGAATTCAATAAACGAAGGTGACACCAAAAAAGTTGGTGCGTTTTCAGTCTTGACACAACACAGCCATGCTACATAGCTGATGCATCACGACATTGTGCCCAGCCACACGTCTTTCTGCATTCACGAGTTACTGAGAAAGCGTAGTGTGGCAACACTATCGCAGCCACCATATAGTCCCAACCTCCTGACTTCTTTTTGTTCCCAAGGCCAAGAATGTATTTTTTACCTTTTTAGTTTACCCCACAGAATGAGTCCAGAGGCATCAAATCGAGTACATGTGCAGGCCAACTGGTAACCACTTTATGCCATATGCAGCGACGAGAAAAGAGCTGTGAGAGCTCCAGTGTGATAGTGCCACATACCTGAACATATTTGAAGTGGTACTTTCTCTACAATGACCAGTAGCACTTCCATAAGGTATTGTGCACACCTTTTATCCATTTTAGTTCCTGCAGTAAAATAAGAACCAGTCACTTAATTGCACTGAACGTTCACTCTCTACTGCCTCTGATGATCAACCTGCCTAAGCCAGTGTGGATTCTCAGCAGCCCAGTAACGCGTACAGATATTTATTACAGTCCACTTTCTATGATTTATGAAGGTAGCTTCATAGCTAAAGAGAATTGTTTGAAGAAAGTACCGACTGAACTGATACCGCATCAGAATCGAGCAACAGAATTCCATGTGTTTTCTGCAATCTTCCTGCTTAATCTGCTGATGAAGGGACATATGATGGATGGATGCTGTTTGCGTACAACAGTGCTGGGCTGGTTTGTATCACAGGCACTAACAATTTCTTTGGAACTAACTTATAGACTAGAAGCAACAGCTACCAGAATGACTATTTCCTTCACTCTGCTTGTTGCAAGCTTACCCAATGATCCATTGTCCTTTCAGTAAAAATTTTTTGCACATTTATTAAATTGTCACTCTCATTAAGACACCTGACAAGTGGTATCTTAATGAGAATTAGAATGACAATGACAGTTTAGCAAATGTACAAAATTATTTTACTGAAAGGGTGGTGGGTGCCTTTGGTACATAAAGGATACCTTTGTGCACACAACTCAGCTGTTCTCTTCGTGTTCCTTTCGCGTGATCCATAAAGAAGCAGCATATCTAGTTTGTCATTGAGGTAATGACAGACAGTTATTGTTCCTAATCAACCAGCACTCAACACATCTGACCTACACAGGCATAATGGAAGCTACAATTCCTCTGTATTCCCTTTCACACCAGTATCGTGACAACTCTATGTTGTTCTCCCTCATCCAATTTAAGATTTTCTTATTTAGGTGTGAAACCAGAAACTTACACTTAAGAAAGCAGTTGTTTTCGTATTTAACACGTATAAACCTCAAGTTCGAAGTATTTTAATTTATCCAAAACTACAAATTGAATTTGGAGATTAACACGATTGAATTCCTATCATTAGAACAACAATACTAACAACTTAAATTACTGTTTCATTTGAAAAATTGAACTTGATTATTCTTTAATAAATATAGCTGTGAAAAGAGATTATACGTCATTATTAAGGTTTTCTCACATTTCAACTTGATGAAAATTTAATTATGATATCGTAACAGCTTAGTTGGATCACTCTTTAATCAGGTTTTTGCACCATCAGGTGCTGTGCGCAGATTACTTCAAGTTTTCATTGTCTATTCTGTAACTGTTCTTCTGTGATCTTGTTCTGTTGTATTCTGGCCATGTGATGGTTTTAATGTATAAAAATAGTGT
This sequence comes from Schistocerca gregaria, assembly GCF_023897955.1. NCBI lineage: Eukaryota > Metazoa > Arthropoda > Insecta > Orthoptera > Acrididae > Schistocerca > Schistocerca gregaria. Next base: position 766,877,975 of record NC_064920.1, read on the forward strand.
TTCTATCAGATAATATAACAAAAACAAACACACACACACACGGATAGAATTTATAATCTTTCGAAACCAGTGGCTCCTTCTTGTGGCAGAAGAGTTAAATGTGAAAGAAAAGAGGTGAAGGAAACGGAATGGAGAGGTAAACAATTTAGAAAAGTCACCCAGAACCCTGAGTCAGGGGAGACGTACTGAACACAGTGAGATGTGAATGTTTCCCTGCCTCCATTTGGTGAATAGATCTTTATCTGTTCATTTACATTATATTACAAGTAATTGATTAATTTCATTGTTATGTTTCTATCAGACATAATTCAAAATTGTTGAGCTGCTGTATATTATGTCTATTACCGGTAAACAGGGTTAGAAACTTGTATATCAAATCTGGATGACAGATGATTAGGCATGAGATAATAGACTGAATGCTGGGGAGGTTCAGAGTAACCACCCTGACTCACTCTCTCCTAAACTCATGTTCGGACTAAACAAGCTTGCCATGAGGATAACTTGCAGTTTTGTATCTGCCCATTTCTCCAGTTACCAGCTTCCTCAATAAACTGTAATATTTTAACAAAAGGGAGATCATCACATCATCTTCAGATCCAAAATACAGAGAGAATGACAGCTATCGTATTCAACATATTTTAGAGCTGAAGATCATTACAATAATAACTATAGTAAAAAAGATGTTTTAGAGTTTGCTTTGTTCATATAATTATGAAACATGATTGCTGTGCTACACTGGCATCACAATGTCTCCTTTTTATGAATTGTAATATAGTCTGTAAATTCCATGCTATCTTCATAGGTATAATTTACCCATAGGGTTTTTAATGTTTCTCTCAACTGTTTGTGGTGAACAGAAAGTTATTTTGAAAGATGACATTGCATTGTTAGTCTTTGTTAAATTTGTCATTGTCACCATCAATTTTGTAGCCTGTTCTCGAATACCACATAAATGAAACAGCTTGGCTGCATTATTTGTTACTTTCTTATATACACAACTGAGTGTAAATACAGGTGACAAACTTCTGCCCCCCCCCCCTCACCCTCACGAACTTCCCTCCCTCACACTCACGGACTTCCCTCCCTCACCCTCACGGACTTCCCTCCCTCGCCCTCACGGACTTCCCTCCCCCCTCGCCCTCGCGGACTTCCCTCCCCCCTCGCCCTCGCGGACTTCCCTCCCCCCTCGCCCTCGCGGACTTCCCTCCCCCCTCGCCCTCGCGGACTTCCCTCCCCCCTCGCCCTCGCGGACTTCCCTCCCCCCTCGCCCTCGCGGACTTCCCTCCCCCCTCGCCCTCGCGGACTTCCCTCCCCCCTCGCCCTCGCGGACTTCCCTCCCCCCTCGCCCTCGCGGACTTCCCTCCCCCCTCGCCCTCGCGGACTTCCCTCCCCCCTCGCCCTCGCGGACTTCCCTCCCCCCTCGCCCTCGCGGACTTCCCTCCCCCCTCGCCCTCGCGGACTTCCCTCCCCCCTCGCCCTCGCGGACTTCCCTCCCCCCTCGCCCTCGCGGACTTCCCTCCCCCCTCGCCCCCGCGGACTTCCCTCCCCCCTCGCCCCCGCGGACTTCCCTCCCCCCTCGCCCCCCGCCACGCGGTCTTTCCCTGCTCCGCCCCTCTCGGCATCCTCCCTCCCACACCACCACCATTCTCCCGCCACCCCCTCTGCCCCCACACTGTTTCCCACCTGTTTTCTCCAATCACCAGTCTATCCCATCGTCCCCCTCATCATTTAACATGTGATCATTGAGTAAAACTTCCAAAAGAGCAAAGACTCTGCATTTGCAAATATGCCTGTTTCTACTACCTTCCTATTCACACTTTGTTTATAGATGCGCATATATACTGTAAAGAAAACTGTTGTATAATTTCAAAACTAGGCAAGCAAACTATCTAACCAACAAATGGTGTTGTCTTCATTAGTCTTATAGGATCATTGAATCTCATTTCTCTGGTCATAAATTGTCCCCATTTATTTAGTCTCAAAGTCAGCAATTGTGGTTATTGAAAGCATGCTACATGTTAAGTTTTGTTAATATAGTCTTAATATATTTTATTTATAAAGGAAAATTAAATGTATGATTGAAAACTTAATTTTTTATTTCCAAATTTCAGGCATAGTTCCCGTCACGAATGACCCTCAGTTTACTGCTAAAGAGGAGTCACAAAACAATGAAGGACCTCCAAAGGGACAGCGTGAACCAAAGTCTCGTAATCAGAGACCCCCACCCTCAAAACGCAATGAGGGTAAACCAAAAGAAGCTTTGGTGAATGGTACTTCTGCTTAGAAGTGTGTGTATTGGATATGCCACGCACAATGGCCTCGATGAACCAGCGTTATTCTGAACGTAGTTTTGAAGTATTTACAGGAATGCAAGGCAACGGGATAAGTGATTTAGCTTGCAGGAGTGCCAAGATGTCAGTTTATTGATGACAATTAAACTGACATTATGCCTACATCTTATACAATGAGCAGCTTGCAGCAACTTCTTGAAAGGATGTACTTACATAACTTCCAGTCAGCTCCACTCCATAAAGTACGTTATGGAAAAGTATAATGTTTGAACATATTAAGAATTAAACGATAAATTTGAACTACATGTGGATTGTAGCATTTAAAATTCAAAACATTCTGTTTTCGTAGGCTAACTGAGTGCCCTGTTTTGCTTTTTCTTCTTTGTAAGAAGTTAACACATGAGAGGATACATAAATTCACTCCCATGTATGCTACAGTGGAGAGTTTACTGAATCATAATGTGGCTTACTCAGAGCTTCTCAGCCTCAATTTTCCGTCTTTGTTTTAGCGTTGAGTCCATTTGTCTTTCACATTGAACTTTACCTCTATGTAAAACTATTTCAAATAGGTTTTTTCTTTTTCTTTTTTTTCTTTTTTTTAAAATAAAATGTGTGAGTTAATACCTATTAGATGGCAGCTGCATTCTTACGCGTAGCTGCAGATAATCTACACTATTTATTGTCTCCTTTTGTTGCCTACTGTAACTATAATTTATTTTCTGTCCAACAATGTTTAGTTTTAACTGCACGGCTTAGTACAGTGTTGTCTTGTAGCAAAGAAAAAAAATGATTTGAATCTGAAAAGCAATAAAATTTAAGAATTTGTGTTCTCAGCTCATGTAATTTGATTTTTTCCTATTTTTTTGTCATGTGAAAAGAATTTATAAAATTGTTCATAATTTTGATAATTAAGTTAGTATTGTGCAAAAATATAATAAGAGTGTGTGATTTTTGTGAGATTTGGAAAATATGAGGCAGCTAGCTATCTGCCTTTATTGTAATTTTCCTTCCAGTGGATATTGATGATTATGATTAATCGATATTATAATACAAATGATGACAGTTGAGATTCTTTTATGGGAGAAGCTGTCATAGGTAACAAAGTGTAAATTTTGTTATTCTTAGCAACATACAATATTGGCAGATAGATGACCCTATGCTGCATAGATATTTAAACATAAAATTGCCTTGGAATGAATTGTTTTCCTGGCTGATTGCCATACTAACAGCTTAACTGGATCTGAGTAATATAGCAGTGAGTTCTGACTCTTACACAAACATTATTGTAGCACTGTTTTTATATTTTTCTATCTTTTTGTTTTATTTGGGGAAAGAAGCCATCGCAAAGTTCGTAGTGTACAGCATAGTATTTAAAAAGAAATGGATCAGATGCCCTAGTACACATGGAAACATACATCATATACATTTAAAATGTTTAATTATTAAAAATGTAAAGTTCTGATTTCTATTACATTGATTATTGTTATTTAGTTTTGGGTTTTCATTTGTAAATATTTCTTTATAGTGTCTGTGTGAAATACACAGCCACTTTGTACCTCGGCATACACGGACTGCATTTTCACATACTGTATATTTGACATTCAAATATAAAAGCAGTGCTTTAGATGGTTATTATATTTACAGAAAAAATGTCATATTTGCATTTTTGTTATTTTATGGCATCTGTCAAACTGTAATCTTCCAGAGAAAGCTTTGCTTGGAATGATTTAATCTGATGTGGAGCAACTTTTTCCCTTATTTTTTTGTTTGGAAATAATTTTGCAACTTCCTACATTATTAGGTGTATGGCCGTACATAATTTTCATTGCCAAAGTAGAGAGAGAGAGAGAGAGAGAGAGAGAGAGAGAGAGAGAGAGAGAGAGTTCTACATTCTGCTCATGTCATGTGTACTTAATTATTGCTCAAAGAGTGGAACACTTTTTTGTAATATTTGTTCCTAAGCTTCACTACAGCAATGATCACACAGGGATCATTACTTCATTTTGTTAAATAAATTATTTGTAAAATTTGATGAAATGTCTGGAAGTCAGCAGTCTGAGGAAAAGTGTGATTAGTGGTTTCAGATGAATGGACCGTGCTATTTCTAGCCATTGAGAATTGGAATGGACTGTCATTAAAAACTGCTGAAGTAAATATATTAAGTCAGGCTTTTCATTTCACAATAGATGCGTATAATTTTTTTTGTACTGAAAGCTTAATTGCTTTTTATGTCCTCATAAATGGCGTGAATGATAAACAATATAGAATTATTTGATGCGCTACTTCTGTGGTAACATGAGTGCATAGTACAATGAAGTCATTTTCTATAATTCCAAAACTAAAGAAGCACCAGCCAAATCGGAATTAATGTCTTAGGATGACTGACAATATGTCTTACAACAAAGGATTGTTACACTGTGCTTGTCTTAATGCTCATATTTGTGTGATCTCCCAGTATGTGTCAGTGCTAGTACACAGATGTAGACAACTTTTGGACTAGAAATGAAAATTTAAAGTTGAACAAACTCAGACAGTTGACATTAATAACATTGCATTTGTCTAAAAAAGCAATATTGTAGTTTCTTCCCTGTTTGCTTGTTGAATAGATTTGTATTCATCTTGCAATGTTCACATAACTTAAAAATAAAATTTTCTGTACATACAATCATTTACTTATAGAAGAGACTTGTTTTTGGCAATGTATGTGTTGTTTCAATAACATCCACGTGACACAATAGCACATTATTAAATTTCGAGAGTCAGTTAAACAAATCATATTGTGAGATATTGAAGACATGAATTTATACTCTTTTGTACAGCTATGTGAGAAACAGCAAATGAGAAAACATGCAGGAATAGATAGTGAAACATAAAGCCAATCAAATCAGTCAGTCCACAAACATTTGTGTAATGGAAGCTCAAAAAGAATTTGATTTTTTTAAAAAAATATTATTTAGATTGTTATGAAGTTATTTAATTTCATTTTGGAATCCTAGTTAAGTTTCAGTAAGATTTGTCTTCTTACATGATTCATTTTGAGGTACTGACAAGTTCAGTTGGTTTCCTTTCTGTAAACCCTCTTTTTTTTAATTGTTAATTGTTCCTTGTCTTTACATGTGAATTAACATCTCTCATAACTCATGAAATTTCATCTGTAATTCTTCATCCTTTGATAATTTTATACAATAATATGGACAAATTGATTCAAAGATGTATACACTCAGTGAAGTAATATAACGCAGAAACAATTATTTTTTTTATGTGCAAAGAAGGGAAGAAACACCCCCCCCCCCCCCCCCAAACACAAACACAAACACACGCACGCGCGGGCCTACACACACACACACACACACACACACACACACACACACACACACACACACACACACACACACACACACACACACACACTCTTCACATACTTCATTTCACTTGTGTAACTGTTGCTTTTTGTCAAACTCATTTCAATAGTTTCTACGTAACTGCCTGCAACAATACATGGAACCCATTGTTTGTGTGATTCTTTGTGGATAACACCTTTCATAATTGTTATTGCTTATTTAGGATTTTAAATGAATGTTTTGCAGTACTTATGTAACTACAGACCATCACAACTTACTATTATGGGTATAAAAATTTGCACATAAGCACATACTAATGTCTCAGTGTTACAGTAGTTCATTCATAATGTGTAACAGTTTTTACTAACATTTTCTGTGACTTTTCAAAAGCATTAATTGTGCAATTGGCAATATTCTCCCAGAGAAGTGAAATGCTCATATTCAGAAAAAACATGTACGTTAGTATGTTCTGCAAAAGTGATTAGCGTTTTGTCACCTCAGTTCAGACTGTGTTTTGTTGCCTTGTAGGCAAAGGGTCCACCAATAGGCTCTGATAACTTGTTCCATGGATGATGGCATCAACGTATATAAGGTGCTAATGAACTCCTGTGCTATAGCCACCCGTGCTGTATTCACCGTGCTCCAAAGTTCATCTGTGGTGGTTGGCAATGGTCACAGCACTGCACCTGTCATTTTACCATATCCCACACATTTTCAATTTACGACATACCTGGTGGGCCAGGGCAAAAGAATGACATCCTGTGGCATCAACAAGGTTCATGTTTGTGCAGCAGCATGTGGACGTGCATTGTGTTGCTGAAAAATTGTGTGTGGGGTGTTGTGCCCAAAAGGGTGTGGCTATGGGTTGCAGGATGTCATTTACATTGGTTACACTGGTCACAGTGCCCTGGACGTGCACCAACTGGGATTTTTTGTTGTTGTATCAGACACCACCCCACACAATAAGAAGTTGAGTTGGCATAGTACATGTTAAATCCTGCCTAGTCGTCAAATATGGGGGTCTAGGAAACCTGCTTTCTGGGATTGCTAGACAATATTCAAACAAATTGTTTTAATGAGTTTTATTACAAAAGGAAAAGATTGCAATACTTAATTTTGTCAATCACGCAGATGTGTTGCAAGCAAAAGGTGACATGCAAAATAAGCAGTGTTCTTCAGTATGAACAATCCAATCGGCGTTACACAGCAAATACAGGTGAGGTAACTAGTGTTGACATTTCTATCTAATTCGCTGGTCTTGAAGCTACAATGTAACTGGGCCATGACCCATCTGTTACAGTGCTTATGACCTCTTCACGTAGGGGCCTCTGCTGTCGCATTGTCGTCCTGGAGGGAGGTCCGGTCAGCCAGCTCTTCTGTCGTTCCCGACTGACGTGTCAGCACTTGACTTTACACTGTAACATTGTCATTTGCAAATGCAGTCACTGTAATGCCGCTCACCCTGTTTGCAGCGAACCAAAATGCAGATATCGGTTTCAAACACAGGACCTGGATCCATCTGAAAATGCTGTCTGATGCCACTCGTGTCTCCAGTGACATTCCCCACCCATTGCCACCTAGCAGGTTTCTGCACATTCGTCAAAAATAGGTGGAGAAGTGAATGATGTGCACATAAACCATGCTGTAATAAACAGCAGCAGACTGTCAACCATGATAGTGTATGAGGTGTTACACTGTTTCCCCAGTGCTGAGGAGGATGCAGGTCTGTCCTGCCATTCCATCCAGATGAGGTGTCGATCTTCTTGGGGGTGGTCTGTGTGGTGCGACCTGTCCCCTTGTTGTGGTGTTCTATGGCCTTTCATGAACCATTCTGCACACATCCACTGCACTGCTGAAAAACTTTGACCAATACAAGTAGGTTTTCTGGATGGATGCATCACATTCTCATGCCAATAATCCACCCTTATTCGAACTCACTAATTTAATTGTATGATTCATGCATACATCAGTGAGGCAGCCTGTACATCTGCTCAAGTCACACTTCTCTTACCTTCAGTTTATAGCGAAACAAGAAACACGGGCACATTTCACCAGTAGGCGGTGTTTAACCATGATACTGATGTTGAACTTGAACCCTTGGGCCGGCATGTTCAGCTGCTAATCAATTCTGCAGAATATACTAATGTACATGTCCTGTGAATATGAACATCCTATCTCTATTGGTTCACGGTGTAACTAAAACATTGCAGTGTAGTATCAAAAAATGCTAGGAGTGTACACAATGAAACTGCATTTCAGAATAGGGAATAATCATGGTAGGTTTGTTTATTTATTTATTCATCCAGAAATCTTGTTGTGTTATTACACATAGATGTAGGATAAGTTACATTTAACGTGCTTTGATACATAAATATACTTACTTTGTAGGTATTCAGTTACATTCATAAGTATAGACATTCTTAAGATATACATTTATATAAATTATATATTTAAAAAAGATGCTGTGACTTACCAAACAGGAAAGCGCTAGTAGATACACAATAAAACACACACACACACACACACACACACACATACACACACATACATACATACATACACACACACACACATCAAGCTTTCACAACCCAAGGTTGCTTCATCAGGAAAGAGTGAAGGAGAGGGAAAGACTAAAGGATGTGGGTTTTAAGGGAGAGGGTAAGGAGTCATTCCAATCCCGCGAGTGGAAAGACTTACCTTAGGGGGGAAAAGGGGCAGGTATACACGCGCGCGTGTCCACACATGTAAATGCAAAGAGGTTGGGTAGAGATGTCAGTCGAGGCGGAAGTATAGAGGCAAAGATGTTGTTTTATGACAGGTGAGGTACGAGCAGCAGCAACTTGAAATTAACGGAGGTTGAGACCTGGTGGGTAATGGGAAGACAGAATATATTGAAGTGCAAGTTCCCATCTCCGGAGTTCCTGATAGGTTGGTGTCAGTGGGAAGTATCCAGATAACCCAGGCAGTGTAACACTGTGCCAAGATGTGCTGGCCATGCACCAAGGCATGTTTAGCCACAGGGTGATCCTCATTACCAAAAAGCACTGTCTGCTTGTGTCCCATTCGTGCGAATGGACAGCTCGTTGCTGGTCATTCCCACATAAAAGGCTTCACAGTGTATGCATGTCAGTTGGTAAATCACTTGGGTGCTTTCACACGTGGCTTTGCCTTTGATCGTGTACACCTTCCGGGTTACAGGACTGAAGTAGGTGGTGGTGGGAGGATGCATGGGACGGGTCTTACACTGGAAGCGGTTACAAGGGTAGGAGCTAGAGGTTAGGGAAGGTGGTTTGGGGATTTCATAGGGATGAACCAAGAGGTTACGAAGGTTCGGTGTACGGTGGAAAGACACTCTTGGTGGAGTCGGGAGGATTTCATGAAGGATGGATCTCATTTCAGGGCAGGATTTGTGGAAGTCGTATCCCTGCTGGAGAGCCACATTCAGAGTCTGATCCAGTCCCGGAAAGTATCCTGTAACAAGTGGGGCACTTTTGGGGTTCTTCTGTGGGAGGTTCTGGGTTTGAGGGGATGAGGAAGTGGCTCTGGTTATTTGCTTCTGTACCAGGTCGGGAGGGTAGTTGCGGGATGCGAAAGCTGTTTTCAGGTTGTTGGTGTAATGGTTCAGGGATTCGGGATTGGAGCAGAGTCGTTTGCCACGAAGACCTAAGTTGTAGGGAAGGGACTGTTTGATATGGAATGGGTGGCAGCTGTCATAATGGAGGTACTGTTGCTTGTTGGTGGGTTTTATGTGAACGGATGTGTGAAGCTGGCCATTGGACAGATGGAGGTCAACATCGAGGAAAGTGGCATGGGATTTGGAGTTGGATCAAGTAAATCTGATGGAACCAAAGGAGTTGAGGTTGGAGAGGAAACACTGGAGTTCTTCTTCACTATGAGTCCATATCATGAAGATGTCATCAATAAATCTGTACCAAACTTTGGGTTGGCAGGTCTGGGTAACCAAGAAGGCTTCCTCTAAGCGACCCATAAATAGGTTGGCGTACGAGGGGGCCATCCTGGTACCCATGACTATTCCCTTTAATTGTTGGTATGTCTGTTCTTCAAAAGTGATAAATTGTATGCTGTACATAGTGAATCATAACTTTTTTGGTATGTTACACACAGTCTTCAGATGATGATTACAGAGTAACACTATTTAAATTTTGTTATCATAAGTGCAGATGAGCCATAACAAGGAACAGTTATCTGTGAATAGAGTCAAATAAGTCAGTTGAACGTAATATTTTAACACATGCAGTAAAATACATTACAAAAATTGTTTTAGATTACTATTCATAAATTCTTCCACTGAATAGAAGCAGTGCTTCTGTAGGATTGGCTTTATTTTTGATCTGAATCCTTTCTGACAAGACCTGACATTTTCAGGTAGATTCTTGTACAGAGAAGTACTCCCCTGTGCCTTACACTACTGTGCCCTTTATGTAACCGTTGATCAGCTATAAATATGTCATTGGAATGACGAGTATTATGATAGTGAACATTTCCATTTTTTTGTATATATATATATGGAGATTTTCATGAATAAAACACACTGTTTCATGAATATAGATAAAGACACTGGCAAAATACTGAGCTCCTTAGAGATGTTTAGTGGTGGAAGACAGGGGTACTTGTTTCATTTTCTTAATTATTGGCTTCTGAATAATAAATACATTGTTTTGGGAGAAGTCCCAAAAAGGGATGCAATAGGTAATTATTGAGTGTACTAATGCAAAGTAGGCACATTTTAGTGTTTCGATCTCACAGATTTTACTTAAAATACTAAAAGTATAGCACAAATTGTTCATTTTACTTAATTTATTTTTATGTATGTCCCACTGTAGTGTCTCATCTATCCACACTCCAAGGAATTTTGTGGCTCTTTATCGCTGTAAGGGCACATTCTCAATCCTGATATCATCTATCACAGACGATACCTTTTGTGTTGAGTGGAAATTTATATACACTGTTTTATCTTTATTTAGGAGAAGTTTGTTTTTGTTCAACCAGTACCAGACTACAGTTGTGGTGTTGAGTTGATGAGGACAGTGATTTGAAAACGGTATATTGGTGTCATCAGCAAGCATTACCGGTAGACCTTCCTGAATGCTTTGGGGGCAGATCATTGATGAATATTAGAAATAAAAGGGAACCAAGTGTAGAGCCTTGGGGAATACCTTGTCTTGCAACTTGCTCCTCTGATTTAACATTTTCACCAATTTTTGATGTAATCACTACTTTCTGTACTCTGTCTGAGAGATACGACCTAAACCAGTCATTGCAATTTCCCCTAATCCCATAACATAGTAGTTTCTCCAAAAGTAATTAATGGTTGATAAGATCAAAAGCTTTAGTGAGATTAAGAAACACACCTGTTGTGTGTTTTCCATCATTGAGTGCCTATAGATTTCATTTAAAAATGAGTATAATGATCCGTTTACTGATCTCCTTTTCCTAAACCCAAACTGGTGAAGACTTAATATGCAGTTACTTTCCAAGAAATTTATAGCACATTCATATATTGATTTTTCAAGGACTTTTGATGATCTTGGTAAGACTAAGATGGGTCTGTAGTTGTTTACATCACTCCTTTCCCCTTTTTTAAACAGAGGAATAACTTTTGCTGCTTTAAAAATTCTAGGAAATTGACCTGATGATAAAGTGCAGTTTATTATATCTGACAGTGGTTCACACACATGATGGCAGACTCGTTTTAAGTCAAGCAGATATACCATCAAGACCACAGGCATGTTTGTTTGGTCTCTGCCTTATAAGATTGCAGATTTTATTTGGTGTGACTGGGTCAAGGAATATTGATTGTGGGAATACTGCTGAATCTGAGTGATAAGTGAGTGCAGGAGTCTTGATTAAAGAAGAAAACTTGCCACCAATATTTGTGAAATGGTCATTAAATATTTCACATAATTGCTTAGGATCAGTGAGTGATAACACCATCCTGATCTTTAATGTAGGTTATTGAGTGTGTCTTGTCTTTTTTGCCAACTGTTTCATTTATCAATCTCCACACAGCTTTTGATTTATTACTTGAGTTGATAATAAATTGTCTATTATACATTTTCTTTGCTTCATGAATTACCTTGTTTAGAATTCTACAGAAATGAGTGTTAGGACTGCCCATGTACTTGTTATATATAAATAACCTTCCATAATATATCCAAAAAGCAGAACTAGTTTTCTTTTCTGTTATAATCAAGCTTAACACATTGACTATCACACACTTAGTGGTTGAAGTTTCACCACCCAGCCAGGTGCATGGCATTGTTTAGGACAGTGCTGTGGTCACCACTGGCCACACAGCGTCGGGCATGCAGTTCTGCTGTGGCCGCTGCCTGCCATGTGGCAGTCAACAATTTAGTGGAATAACTTCAACACTTGAAATGAGAATTTGACAATATTATGAAAAGAATGGATCACTACTCACCATATAGCAGATAGATAGTTAGGCACAACGAAAAGACTGTCACATAAGTAATCTTTCAGCCAAAAAGGTCTTCCTTGTAAATATGAGACATGCAACCCCCCCCCCCCCCCCCCCCACACACACACACACACACACACACACACACACACACACACACACACACACACACACACACACACACACACTGATTGTTGAGGCCAGCCAGAGACGTGTGTGTGTGTGTGTGTGTGTGTGTGTGTGTGTGTGTGTGTGTGTGTGTGTGGAGGGGGGGTGCGTGCGCACACAAACGTGTGCGTGCGCTGTCTGATTCCAATATGGGCCTTTTTGGATGAATGCTTATTTGTTTGACAGTATTTTTGTTGTGCCTATCTGCAACTCAACATTTCTTCTATATGGTGAGTAATAATCTATCCTTTTATTAATACTGTCACTATTCCAGTCTGAATTTTTCATTGTTTGAAATGGAAACCTATGTTTCTTAAATTAATAACTTGGTCTCTCTAAATTGATTGTTGCTGAATGTAGATAAAACACTACAAGCTTTTCAGCAGTGTGGGAGGCCCTAGCGACTGTGTCTGAAACAATTTGAGGATAAATCAGTAGATGAAACAATATTCTGAAGTCACAAGTTGCATATCTTAAATTTCGAAGGTTTGCGGGTATGGCATTGTAGATAAAATTTCTCATCCTGGAGGTGAAACTATCAAAAAGTAGAATTTCTTTTCCTGTTTACAGTTATAAATAGCTTCTGGTAACATGTTATGGGGTAACTTGTCACACTGAGGAAAAAAATTGGATGAGTGCGTATTTAAGATGAGATGTAGTGCCCTTTCTAGAACCTTTTTGTAGGCAGCTTTATAAAGAGGTGTACTTACTACCAAAAGCCTCACAATACATTTACTCGGTTATGAACACAATTCAAAAACAATAACATTCACAAAAATAATACTAGAAGTACCAATTCACACTGTCATGCAGCCTTAATGTGGCACATAAAGGAATGGGGTATTCAGCCATAAAATTCTTCAACTACCTACCGAGTGATGTGAAGAATGTAATTTACATAAAAATAAACATCAGATGCAGAATAAACTCATATCTGTAATGCCATAGGATCATTTCATTTGATTTGACAACACATACTACTATTTGAAATAATTTTTGAATATTTGTGTTGTATATTTTCCACTGGGAAAGTGTACCGTAAGTGTGAAACTGGCGTGTTTCCCTTCATAAGCAAAGGCCAGAGGCTGCAATTATGATCCACAAAACATGCAAGTAAATAATGTTCAGTAGTTATTTGTATTTCAAATTATAAACTAATGAAATTCCTAGAAATTTAATGCAAGATATTTGTTGTTACTTCTGCTATTGTTTTTATGTACCTAAAATTCAGTCAGCCATTTTCTTATCATTAACCAGCATTTAACCCTGCATAAATAATCTTTCTGCTGGTTATGTTGTTGCAGAGACCCCTCCCCGCTTTAAGTTAGTTTAATTGTCATTTCATACAAAATAGGTATCATGTGAACAGCTCTGGTTGTGCTGCTGACAAGTGATATGGTAATACAATAAATCATTTTTTAAGAACTGATAATAATAGAGGGCCTGACACACTATAACAAACATTTCTCTGTCATGAAAAGTAACTTGTGTTCTCATGTGTAATTCTACTGTAGCTTGCCAGCCAGAAAGTTAAGACTTGGCACAAATATCATGAATAAATACTGGAAGATGTGTAAGAATCCCAAGATTTTAGGAGAAGCCCATACAAAATTTGCAGTTATATTCTTTACGCAATATTTTAAACATTTCTATCAGGAGTGGTTGTCAAGCAAGGTTAACAGAAAACTTTGTGATGTTTAGAAAGTAGGAGAGGAGTGCTGGCACATTGAAACTGTGAGGCAAGACCAACAGACAATTTCAATCTATTAACAGTATGGAAAAGAATCCATTTTTGAAAATATAACGTAATTTGATAGATAAAAAATTTACTCATCAAGTGGCGACAGGAGAAAACACACACAGGATGTTCAAAAATTCCCATTAAATACTTCTAGTACTTGTAGAGGGAAGTGAGTACATAATATTTTGAATGGGAACCTCTGCCCATAAATGTATCATTCCCATTCTGCAATGGTTTCAGTTCAGATGTTTATCTCTTCCACTTCTGCTTGAGGAACTGAATCAGGCAAGGTGTAGTACAATTATTGGGTAACAATTAGAAAGGAAACATAAAGGAACCTCCAGTTATTACTTAAGCACAGTTGTTAATAGTAACACACACACATTATTTTTTTTTTTTTTTTACATTAAAACAAAACAGAACCCAACATACCATACATACAGAACAGTAGTGATGCATTACAATAGTGGCTTGATGCGGCACCCACTGTTGTTATAGACATTGTACCTATGAAGTACGTTCTGGTGCACACACTATCCCACCTGGTCTCTATTCAGTTTCTAGTGCTGTGGCCAGAACTTACGCCAGCAGATATTCCCCTCTCTACATGAGTCTTGTACATTATTCTTTGCATTCAACCCCGCAAGTAGTTGTCCATATGAGTTAAATCCAACAATTGCAGCTGTCTTGTGGTTCAACCATCTCAGCCTATCCAGTTTTGACCATATATTTTGTTGATATGTCTCTGAGCCAAGCATTAAAAGTGAGGTGTTGTACCATCATGTTGAAAGTGCATTTCCTGATGGACATTCCGTGGCACAACATCCAAGTACAGTCGAATACATTTTGTGGGAAGATAAAGTTTGCAGGGCCAGTTAGCTGGAGTGGCAGGAGGTATTGTCCAATTACATGACCTGCCCACACATTAACACACAACCAGTGCTGATATCCTATTAATGCATGGCACGAGCGTTTTTGTCTTAACAGACATTGCTGTTTTGTGAATTCACAACACAGTCCTTACTGAAATTATAGTCATCTTTGAACAGAACTTGACTTGAAAACATGTGTGTCAATGTAACAAGGTAGATCTTAAGTGAAATCAGGTGACTCTGTGACATAGTACAAGTCATTCTATCTACCCAGTTGCATACCAGGACAATCAACTCTGACTTTCCTCTACCCCTCAGCAGGCGTGGACATGTTACACATCTGAATTGGAATCGTCATAGAATATAGAATGGAAACTGCATTTTTGGACACCGGTCCCTATTCAAAATATTATGTACTCACTCCCCTGTGCAAGTCATAGCAGTATGAAAAGGATGGATTGCTACTCACCATATAGAGGAACTCTTGTCACAGACAGGCACATTGAAAAAACTGATAAACTTTCAGCTTGCAGACAAAATGGTCTTCCTTCACAGCCGAGTGGCCATAGACAATAGCCAATATGAGAGTGTCATATTTGTGTGACTCTTTTCTGCTTCTGAAAAAGGACCTTTTTGGCCAAAAGCTGGAAGTATCTGTCTGCAACTCAGTGACTCCACTATGGTGTATAGCAATCCATGTTGTTGTACCATGCTGGACTTTCCATTGATTAGTTTTAAATTATCACACGGATTCAAAAGAGTGTACACTGCAAATTGAAAAGTATTTATTTTGGAAATATTCATATTTTACAGGTTTGCCAAGGGAATATTTTATTTTCCTAAGTTCTGTTGTCCCAGATAATGATGTCATGGGACAACAAGAATAAAAGTTAGCAACTTTGTCTTCAAGTCAACACAATGAAATGTTTCAAAGTACAAAAATATGAGAGGCTGGGAGTTTTATTAGTTTATCTGAAAGGACTGTTTTTAGTTTCTTATCCATTTGTACACATCTGTTATTCATGGTGTCAAGTTGCTTTTTGTCTGAAATTGTATAGTATGAATCTTAATGAGATCAAGACTTAGACTGTAAGCTTTGGACATACTGTAGATCCATACTTGAATAATTTTGTCGGTTTCTGGTACTGTTAGAGTATGGGCTCTCACTGTAGTTTGCCAAGTACAGTATTATGGGAGACACATTCAAAGGCTTTGCCACAGTTGGAGGAAATGCTTCCAAGACTACATTGTGAACTCACATGTACTGATGGTTTAGAAGTCTTGACTGTTCATGTAACATGCTTCTAACTTTACTGTTGCAAATCACAGCTCGTCTGTGGCAATTCTTTCCATGCTGGACATATCAGTTAAAATTTCTCTTTTGTTACTGTTATGTAGTGTTGGTACACCAAAACTGATCAGTGGTTTTGAAGCAGTGTGTTGCACAAAATTCCACAAGAAAATAATGAATATTCTTCATGTTTATTTCCATTTATAGCGAAACTGATTATTTTAAAACTTGTTTATTTCACAATATAAATATTCAGCTGGAGATTCTTGTTCAGTAAAAATTGATAAATGTGAGATCCCTAAACCTGCTTATGCTGTTTACAAGTCTGTACATGAGAATTATTTATGAAAGACATATACATATGTAGTTTCAGATGGTGCTGCTTGTGTCCGAGTATTTGATTACTGAAAATTATTTTCTCAAGATTATGTGTACATTTGGTCAAAATATTTGATTAATGATGATTTTTTAAAGACATTTTACTGCCAGTTCTTCAGTTTCAGCTGTCTCTAGTACTGAATCAATAGCATATTTAAGTAGAAGTAAAAGATTTTTAATAATAACAGAAATAAAATTGTTCTTGGATCTCCAAAGAATTATTTGGAGCACATTTGAACAAAGTTTTGCAATTATCACATTATTAAGTAGGCAGAAACATTGTCAGTGAACCAAAGCATAACTCTGAATTGTACCAACGTATGTACATTTCATTTTACCAAGGGTTAGTATCAGAGTTCAGTAATGCTCAGTATGAAGTCTTCATTAGAATATCAATTGTCAGTTACTCAATACGTTTGATGCAGTTTCTGACAAGAGTCAGTACCAAAGTCCTGTTGTAGATCTGGTCATCATGCAGACCTGCTATAGTCAATTAAATTGCTGCTGCAAGAGAAGCTGTGCTTTTCATTGTTGTTACCAACATATAGTTGTAAATCCACCTTCGTTCTGAACATGGAGATGATGATTGCCCAGTCACCTTGAAAAATAAAATAAACCTTGACCACTTCTGCTTCAGCAGACAGTAAGTAATGTATTTTATCCAAATCTCATGGAGAATACTACTTCATCATGACTGCCTAAAAACTCTTCTCATTCCACAAAAGACAGTTTGTCCCACAAGATAACAGTCACTGTGTATTGGATGTTGATGCGGGCGGGCAGGCTTTAGTTTTGTGGCCCCAGGTGCAGCAGTTGTGGTCACTGATGTTTACAGCAGTATCATAAATAGTTAGCTATCTAGTTATATCATTAGAATTTGTGTTTGAAATAAGTTTTACTATCCTTTAAATTTTTTATCTTACCAGGTAGGTGGTCAGAGCTTTTTATAGCTGAATACCTCACTTCTTTCTGTGCCACACTAAGGTGGAGTGATGGATAGTTTAAAGCATTTCTCCTTCTAGTGTTATATTTATGTTTACATATTACAATTGTTTGTTGATAATGAACTCCACAAGGAAGTAAATGTACAGTAAAGCTGTTGTCAGTGTGCCCAAGTGTTTGAAAAGATGGCTGCAAGAGGATTCAGCATGGGCAATAAATAAAGGAAAAGCATAAGTCTTTCCCCAATTACAAAGATTTATTTCCAAGAAACTACACTAACTACTGTTATGCAGTTTGTTGGAAATGGTAGCTTAACTCATAAAGTTGGTTCCCCCCCCCCCCCCCCCCCCCCTTCAGGCACTTTCACATGTGCTCCATTTAAGATCTAGACGATACTATCAGCTGGAACTTTTGTTGCATCTTATTTACAGACTTTTTAATGATGGGTAGTGTTTAAACAGGATGGTACACTATCACATCGTTTAATTTTGCAACCACTGCTTTCATTTCCCAAAAACTTGCTTTGACTTTTCTTTACACTGAGTCAGTTTTCCTGACAGTCAATTCATTTTTTATTTCTTCACATTTGTCCTGCATCCATTTCACTGTTTATTTCATTCGTAAGTGGTTTTTGCTACTGTATTCCTGTCTTGCCCTGAATATTTTTTTTACTTCCTTCTTTGCATCCATAAAAACCCGTATAGGTTAAGCTGCAGTTTCCAACAAATCACATAGCTGTGTTCTATATCAGTAGTTCCATATCAATAAATTTTTGTAATCAGGGAAAGACTGTTTGCTCACCTTTTATTGTTGTGACTACCTGCTACTTTGCATCAAACGCTGGTTTTTTCAATGATGAATCACACCAGAATATGATAACAATAGAACATTAGTGTATGAAAGGAAAACTAATCAATGTTCTGAAATTTGTTTCTCCAAAATCTTCTTTTATCTGTAACACAAAAGTTACAGAGATAAGATATGCAAGAGGTTCTGTAACATGCCTTCCAGTTTAGGCTCTGATCAATATAAACAAAACACCTAATAATTTTGTAATAGTCTGTTTGCCTTCATGCATTATTTCTAATGATGTGCGCCCAGGCCTTATGCAGTACAGAACTGCATGTATTGTGTTGTACCTAAATTCATTGACAGTCCATTTGAAGGGACCAGTAACTAATCTTCAAGAAAATTAACTAATATTTTCAAGTGTTGAAGTTATTACATTAGGCTTCATTATAATACTTACATTGTCAGTAAAGAAAACTATATTTGATAGATCAGATTTATATTAAAAAGAAATGGAACCAATGTCAATTCCTATGGTACACTTGTAGCGATCATTCCCTGTTCAGAAGATGCTATGTCATTGTGTACATTATCTGAGTTTCTTAATGCAACACTAAGTCTTTTCAAAGGGGATAAAAACCAGTTTCCATCAGGAACTCTCAATCCTTATGTGGTCCTTGTGTTTTAGGCATATGTTGTCCCGCTGTATGGTGGACACTGCGTGGTGACTGTGGCCACCCAATTCATTAGGGAAGCTCCTGTGTTCCACCACCTGTGTGTGTCAATTGTGCTGACCGCCACTCCCCTTGCTCCCCAGATTGCCCGGCTTACAAGAGAGAAAAGAAGATCCAAGAATATAAGTCCCTGGATCGCCTATCTTATGCTGCGGTCGCCAAAAGTATGAGAGACTCCATCCAATGTCACTATCTTCAACTTTTGCTTCTATTACTTCATTTCCTCCTCCTACCTCTTCCTTACCCCAGCCCCGTCCCCCTCTCCACACCCCCTCCCCTGCAGTTCTCATGACCTCTCAAGTGGGAGCCACTCCTCCTTCCTGCCTGATAAAGTGCCCCCCCTTCTCCAGCACCTACTGGTGATTGGGCACCCTCCCGGGACCTCTCTCCCCAGCGTCTCTCAGGCGAGGAGACTCTTACTACCTCTTGGCCATGAGACGCACCATCAGTGCACCCCAAGGTTGTCTGCTCTTTTTCGGTTCCAGATATTGCAGAGGCCTGTACTCCCCTTGTGCCCTGCCTTCTTCCACCTCTGAAAGAGGAGAAGAAGAAGAAACATAAATCCCAAGACAAGCCCACCGCCCCCTGTGCCTCCACAACCTGCATCTGACATCTGTCTATGGATGTCACCCCATCCTTGTTGGAGACGACTATTGACCTAGTGACATGACCTCCTCTTGGTTTCTTTTTTTTATGTCTAACCTGGACTCTCGCCACACAATCATCCAGTGGAATTGCTACGGATACTATCGTCACGTACTGGAAATGCAGTGTCTTGTCTCCTCCTATTCTGCACTCTGTCTTGTTCAGGAAATGCATTTCCATGATGACCAGTCTCCAACATTTCGTGGTTATCAGGCAGTCTTTCAGAACTGTGCCAGGGTAGCATCTGGTGGGGTGTGCACTTTGGTTCACTCTGATGTCATTGGTGACTGGATACCCCATGGACTAACTTGGAAGCGATAGTGGTTCAAGTGCAAACGACTGTGGCAATCACAATTTGCAATGTCTACCTCCCTTCAGGAAGGCCACTTCCTTACATTGTATTGTCTACCTTAATCCAGTAGCCCGTGACCCTGTTTCTCCTCTTTGGGGACTTCAGTGCCCATCACCCACTGTGGGGGAGTGTCATTTCAATGGGTAGGGCTATCCTAATTGACTAACTTACCATGGACCTCAATTTGTGTCTACTCAAATCATTGTTCCCCTACCCACTTCAGTGCCGCCACTCACGGCATCTTCTCTGCTGTTAATCTCACGATTATCTCCTCTGCCCTCATAGCTTCCCTACATTGGTCATCCCATGATGACTTTTGTGACAGTAACCACTTACTGGTGATTTTATCGTTCCCCTGTTGCTGCCAGGCAGACAGGCTCCCACATTGGACATTCTGCAGGGCCAATTGGCATTTATACACATCTGCTTTGCACTTCGACACCTTCCCCTCAAATTCCATTCATGTAGTTCTGCAAGTAATCTCTGCCACTATTCTTGATGCTGCTGGCACTGCTGTCCCTCTATCAACAGGTCCCCCTTGTCATTGACCAGTACCGTGGTAGGCCAAGGATGTCGCAGTTGCTGTCCAGGACTGCCGACGAGTGCTGCAGCGGCTTAAGTACACCCTTCACAGACAAACCCCTTCGCTTTTAAGCATCTCCATGCTAAGCTCGTTATCTTATTAAGTGGAGTAAAAAGGAATGCTGGGAGCACTACATTTCCTCCCTGGGGTTGTATGTCTCTTCATCGCAGGTTTGGTCCAAGCTCTGTAGCATTCCGGGTCGCCAGCGACAGTTAACTGTCCAGGTTCTTAACCTCTAAGGTGCTCTGTGTACTGATCCATTGGTCCTCGCAGAGCACCTCATGACATACTTTGCAACGGCATCAGCGTCCTCTTCCTACCCTATTACCTTTCTCCAGCAGAAATGCAGAGTTGAACAGACCCCCTTCTGTTTCATCCCGCACCAAACTGAGCTCTATAATGAATCTTTCACTGAATGGGAATTGTTGCAGGCTCTTAGCTGATCATGAGATGCGTTCCTAGGCCTGGATTCCATCCACAACCAGATGATGTGACATTTGGACATTCCCCAGAGATAACATCTCCTCAGGGTCTTCAATCACATTTGGCTCACGGGTGATTTTTCATCGCAATGGTGAGACAGTATAGTTATCTGCATCCTAAGCCCAGGAAGAATTCAACATCTCTAGACAGCTACCGCCCAATTAGCCCGATAAATGTAAACTGCTTGAAAGGATGGTTAGCTTCAGATTATGTTGGGTACTCGAATTTCGGGGCGTTTCGTCGCTGTATCAGTGTGACTTCCAGGCAGGACGATCTCTAACTGGCCATCTACTTCGATTAGAATCAGGCGTCCGACAGGTTTTACTCACCACCATCACATTCTTGCTGTTTTCTTGGCCCACATAAGGCATATGACATGGCTTGGCGACATCATATTTTACTTATCCTCCATGACTGGGGCTTCCGTGGTCCCCTTTCCGATTTTTATCCATGTTTTTATCTCACCAGTTCTTCTGGGTTTGAGTTGGCACTTCACTCGGCATCCGTCAGATTCAGGAGAAGTATCCCACAGGGTTCTGTGCTAAGTGTCACACTCTTCCTCATTGCCATCAATGGGCTTGTGACCTCTGTTGCGCCTCTGGTTACCCTGGCGCAGTACGTCGATTTTTGCATCTGGTGCAGCTCCCACTCGGTAGCATTTGCTAAGCACCCCCTCCAAGGTACCATCCAACGCGCCTCTGCTTGGGCCACCTGACAAGGCTTCCAGTTTTGTCCCTCCAAAATGCGGGTTATGCATTTTTGTCATCTATCCATAGTACACCGCAATCCAGAACTTTATTTAGGCAAACAGCTCCTTGAAGTTGTAGCACAGTCCTGTTTCTTGGGCCTTATTTTTGATAACACTAACATGGCTGCCACCACTTTTGCCACCTAAAGACTACATGTATGCGGAAGCTTAATGCTCTCCGCTTCCTGGCCCATACATCGTGGGGTGCGACCATTCCACTCTTCTCCATCTTTACCATGCTATGGTCTAGTCCAGACTAGATTGTGGTAGTCAGGTTTATGGCTCAGCAGCTCTTTCCACTTTGAAACTGGTTGACCCTGTTCACCATCGTGGGGTGCGTCTGGCTATTGGTGCCTTTTGCACTAGTCCTGTTTATAGTGTCCCCACAGAAGCAGGGATTTCCTTCACACATACTATGGAGCCAACTCCTGGTTTCTTATGCAATCACCAATTGCCATTTCCCTGACCATCCCATGTACCCTGTGCTCTTTGCCAATGAGGGATCTCTTCCTCCTGACACCCGCCCATGGCTGGAATTGATGGTGCCTAGACCATGGGTTAGGACCGATGTATTCCAGGGACCTAAGATCTCTGTCACTCTTATGGCTTTCCTGTGTCTTGTATGTGGCATCCATGCAGAGTTCCAAGGTGCCACCATCTTTTACACTGATAGTTCTAAGACAATCGATAAGACAGGATACGCTTTTATGTTTCCTACTAGCTTTGTACAGTATTTATTGCCGGGATCATATAGTGTGTTCACAGCAGAGCTTCTAGCCATTCACAGAGCCTCCTTTTTGTTTCTCAGGCCTCCCTCCACAGTGTTTTACTTTGTACAGACTCAATGAGCAGCCTGCAGCCTATCAACCGATGCTACTTTCATTACCCTTTGGTCTCTGCTATCCATGACCTTCTCTCTGCCCTTGGCCGTGTTGCCTGTTCCATTGTTTTTCTCTGGGTCCCAAGTCATGTTGGCATCCAAGGGAATGAACTGGCTGCCTGTTTGGCTAGAGAATCAGATACATACTGTCCATTTCCTTTCACGATTCCAGCTGTGGATATGCAGCTCTACTTCAAATCTCTCTTTGCCCAACAATGGAATGACATCTGGTGCACTACTCCTCACAGTAATAAACTCTGTACAATCTAGGGGTCTACTGCAGTTTGGCGCTCTTACTTCTGCTCCTGTTGAAAGGAGTCCACCATTTTATGCCATATACGCATAGGTCATACCAGGATCACCCATTGATTCCTCCTTTGTAACGACCCAGCCCAACAATGTAGTTGTGGAGCCAGACTGATGGTATCCCACATATTGGTGGAATGTCCCCTTCTTTTAGCATGATAGGTTACTTAATTTTGACACATTGTGTTATGACCAATGAAAAGAAAACAGCCAATATATTATTAAACTGCATTTACTTACAAAATAGTGAGCATGTGATAATTGAATAAGATTTGCAATTGGCTGGCAGCAGGCTCGTAACACACAATTCAATAATATACCAATCACGTAGTTATTAATAAATACAGTTCAGTCCAAATATCAAAGGTTTAAGTCAGTACTTTGAGCTCGACAGACCAAGTACAGCAAATCCATCCGATTTTTTGGAAACAGTTACCCTTGGTTTGTGCGCAAAAGCAATGCCGTGCAGATACAAAAAGTAGTTAGCTCCTAATTTTCACCAAGACTTGTGAGATTCAGCAGAGTCCACAATTACAGGATAACAAAAGCCACTCCTCAAAATGTTTCAACTGCTCAGAATTTTCCTTTCCTTGATGTTGATGATACATGTTTGTACCTCACGAGAGGAGCAAAATAGTCAAGATATCGCTCTATTTCAAAGGCTCTATGTTTTCCAACTGCAACTGGCAGCTACAGTACAGGTATGAGGATTTTTACCAGTTGTAGGTCTAGCTTATCAATTCCTGTACAATGCTATTTGTCAGCTTTGGATTCTTTAAGGTGCCCAGAAGCTATTGGAGGTAAGTATGGTTTCTGAGTGCACAGAGTTCATCAAAACGCTGGAATACTTGAGTGTCCCCTACTTTCTTCCCCCCCCCCCCCCCCCCCCCCCTCCCCCCAAGACTAGTGACGGTAAGATGAGAGTCCAGCTGGTGCTGAGATGTATTGACAGAAATAAGTAATAGGTCTCATTTCAGTTGTATGTAGGTCAATGTAGGCAACTGCATTTTTTACCACAATTTGCAGTGATTTAGAACTGATAAATATGGCTTCTGATGTAGCCTTAGAAGTTTCAAATCTTGTCAGGATAGTCGTAAACAAACTGGATCAGATAAGAAAAATTAAAAAAAATGAGAATGACCTTTACTGGGACTGCCAAGAAGTAATTTCTTCTTTATTGATGTTCCTGTAGACATTACAACCTGGCGTGAAGCACACCTAGGGAGATTTCTTTTAATGAGTGTGATGAATATTCTGATGTCACTGAGAAACTAAGTGTTGTTAGTGAGAAATTTGTCCCAAAACTCTCGCAATGGACAGTAGCTAACTGGAAATTTGCTGTAGAAAGGATGGAAAAAGCAGAATTCAAAACAGTTGAACCGTTGAAACAAAATAAATGAAAGGTATTCATAGCAAACATAGGATGCTTTTCAAGGAGGAGGAACCAATAAAACTGCTTTACAAGCAATCAATGAATATAACGCTTGATTTTGGAGAACTAAATCTGAGACGGGGGGAACCATAGTTGAGTTCCTAAAGCAACGATGTGGAAGCCACTTTCACTGAAGTTGAAGCACGTGAAATACTAAATATTAACAGACTGTGTTACTTCCCAACAGTTTGTCCTGTATTTTGCATAAATCAGGCTGTTCCAGATCGAGTGCTCGTGCACAGTCTTCTGGACATCTGAGAGCTGGAGTGAGCAAACCACCCATGCACAGGCATCCAGTCCATAGCCCATGTAACTGTCTATCTCAGCTGAGTGCCCACAGGCAGGGTTGGTAAATGGCTTATGTACATGATAGAACACTGCACAAACACTGTGTAGTATTAAAATGTGATGGGCAGACTATACTAGCTGTACCCAAATACGAGCAAGTTGACAGGTACTTGGGGTACTCTGCACCCCTTGGGGCAGTGTTTTTAGCCGGCTGGCATTAGTTTTCCTCGTGCAGAAACATTCATCAAAGACAACAGTATAGCCCACAAGATGAATTGTATGGAGAGCTTCAAATGGTCCTTGAGACATTGTGCTTCAAGGATGTACGGTTAGGGTTTTTGCACTCATATTACTGAAATCTAAATATACTGTAGTAAAATCAATCCATAAAACTGGAGATAAGTATGCCACCTGTAATTGGTTACCAGTATCTCTTTCAATCCTATCAAATCTGTTTGAGAAAGTCATCTACTGACACATTTAACTGAGCTGAATTTCGTAACGGCCTCCCAGCCTGGCTTTCATAAAGGGTTCTCCACAGAGAATGCAATATAAGATTTCTCAAATGAAGTGCTAGCACAGCTAAACAAGAAAAAGTACAATGTAGTATATTCTGTGTCATTTCCAAATCCTTTAATTGTGTGGAATACAAAATACTACTTGCAAACTAAAGTGTTATGACATATTTCTTGCATGGGTGGAGCCTTACTTTCATAACAGAAAGCAGAGGATCTCATTAACAGACTGCATCACAGGCATGAACCTAACTTCAGAATGAGAGATTATAATGTGGCATGCCACAAAGGTCAGTACTCTACTTCTTAATCTTCATAAATGATCTTCCAATGATTTTAAAGTCCAGTTCAACAACTAATAGTTTCTGATGAAACAACACAGCTCAACCTCAGCAGACACGCATCAGGTGACAGCTGAACAGGCCTACAAGAGATTCATAGCAAACAGCTTAAGCCTTTTTTTAAATTTCATTATCCATTTGAAGACAAATATTGTATAGATATTGTCCAAAGGTATATAGAGATTTTATTTGACATTATTACAAGTAAAATGGAACACAAAAATATGTACATAAAAGAAAACATCAAGATAACACAAAGTGATCCATGCATAGCAATAAATATTTGTATACATAATGCTTCTGTTTTTATGAATTCATAGTCTGATGAAACTTAAACTCTGAGATTAGCCGCAACTGGGCATCAAAATAAATTCAATGGTGACAAGTGAAAATTTGTGCCTGACAGCTTTACATGAGTGGTTTCCTTAACCAGCTCGGCTATTTGAGCACATTTCCCAACCAACCCAAATTCCCAACTTGTCGCACAGTATATATGTAGTGTCCTCCGACCATTCATTACCCTTATTGCTTGCCGCCTCACTCTGATTCCCACAAGAGGTTGGACAAAGAGTGCATTTGCACAGAATGATCATTAAAGCATTTGCACAGAATGATCATTAAAGTTCATAGTCTGCTCTGCACCAGACTTTTGTCTCCTTCCACCCCCCCACCCCCCCCCCCCCCCCTCCACTCCGTCCAGCCAGCAAATCCATTTATACACAATAGTGATTCAGTAAAAATTTTACATAGGATATCAGCTGCCCATTAGATACGTAAACATGATGAAACTATTGAGAGGCAACAGATAGTTCTTTTCAGTTTTGGCTTAATATAAATATATCGGAAAAAATGTATGTTACTGGCCCACATAGTCACTTATCGAGTAAGAACACGGTGTAGAAGTTTTACTGCATAGTCATTTAAATTTAAGTTTTCATCTTTCTGAATTCCCGGAAGTTTTGTAAATGTTACTTTGTCTGTGGCTTTGTCACCCAACTCCAAATGTATACTGACATTTTGACTTATTTTCTGATATGGCATGTAATTT
Source organism: Schistocerca gregaria (assembly GCF_023897955.1). NCBI lineage: Eukaryota > Metazoa > Arthropoda > Insecta > Orthoptera > Acrididae > Schistocerca > Schistocerca gregaria. Next base: position 766,904,582 of record NC_064920.1, read on the forward strand.
GTTTTATTTAAATTTAATGTCAATGAGTGTGCACTGAACCAAAAGTGGACATACCTGAGGACTTGATGAGCAGTTGTATGCAGCAATTGCTTTGCCACTCATATTACACTAGTATCACCTGTGAATAGTATGATATTTGGCTGCACTATCTAAGGTATGCATGTCATTTATGTAAATAAGAAATAGTATATAACCTAGAATACTGATTTTGTAATAAGTACTACACCCACTTCTTTTGCATCTGACACAGTATTAATTTTGTGATTAAGTAAGCTGACATCAGTCCTACAATCTGTTTTCATTTTCATAGGTGTGGTTCAAACCATATTTTGCCTGTCCCTTGACTACAAAGTGCTCCAATTTTTCTAAAAGAATGCCATAATTAATAGTATAAAATGCTTTGGAGAGACCTTAATTAACACCTACTATGCTGTTGGTTTGTTCTATATTTCTAATTATTGCTTCAATACTCTGTGTTTTTACATGCCTGAAATACATGTTGCTTGTGGCATACTAACTTGAGATTACCTAGATATTTGTTGATTAAGTGCTTCATCGATTTTTCCAATATTTTGGAAAAAAAAGAATGATGTGGTCAATAATTTTCTACCTTGTACTTGTCACTATTTTTAAATAATGGTTTAACTTTTGACTCTTTCAACCTTGTGAGAAACTCTTCTTCACTATTTGATAAGTTGGCTATGTATGTCAAGGACCTAGTGATTTCCAGAGTGGTCTTGATTATAACAGGTAGTGGCATGTTATCTACTCCTGCCAACACTGTAATTTCAAGCTTTTTATCACTATTGACACTTCATGTTCTAAGATTACCATTGTCAATGCCTTTATTAAATACAAAGTCCCACTTTTAGATCAGGCACAGTTAGCAAATGTGTGAGAACCAAGGCAGTCTGGGATGAGCGGACAGTGATGATGGATGGGTTGCGGTCCCAATGTCAGGCAGCTTATGCTAATGTGAATAAAATTCCATGTGATTAAGATTTTAGTAGTTCAGTGAGTGAAGGAAACAATTATATAAATGTGGAAGAAGTTTCTTCAAATTATTTGCAAGGAATTGAAAGTTATCTACAGAAGTGAAATGTTGGATACTACATGTGTTTCCATCATTAATGCCACATGGGTGATTCAACATTAATGAAATGACCATTGATATTATCAGGTCTGGGAAGATTGTGTATAATGATTCAGTCAATCAGTTAATCTCCCAGAAAGTAGTTTTTAAGTTAACTTTTACATCGTGAAATGATGACGGGAAAGTTGTGAAATTGCACATGAGACTGCTTAAGGAACATTTACCTGTATTGAGAGTTAATAAACTTTGTTTCCATAGAGAACTATTATTATTTCAAGAAAATCATTAAGTACAGATCCGTATAATCTTAGGAAGCAATGTGTAAGTTGCTTATGGCACATGGTCTAATTCAAGAACCACCTACAAATCTGGGTATAATTGTCAACCCTGTTTGTCCAGTAACCTAGAAACTTTTTTAATAAATAAGAGGGCAGTTACAATGTTCATTTGTTGAATTTATCCTTATGCTTTAAGCAGTTTTGAACATACAGATTTTTCTTGATTTTTGAATTTCAAGCTTAAGCTGTTGCATTTATGAAATAAGTGTTTATACAAATAGGCAAATTTTCTCCTGTAATGCTATCATGAAACTCTCATGTGCAGTGTAATTTAGTGGGTAATGTTGCTGTCTGGGTTATTGTTTATTGATTATTTACAACATGCTCCATTACACACTATTTGTAATACTACACGTATGAATTTATGTATTGTGTAGTGTAGTGTAGTGTAGTAAGATGACGACAATGATGAGAGAAGAAAATAGAGGATGAAACCCGGTGCTGGCACATAGTACAAAGGGAGGCGCCAAGCTTAATGTCCCCATCCAACAGACAAATTGTCACATGGCCTCACTTCATGAGACACTGCAGAGAGTTTTAGTATTTAAACCAGAATGTTGATGCAGTCTGGTGATCAGGAACCTTACATCACCATCTCTCCTCCCCTTGCCAGCCAAATTCTGGCAAGGAAAATATTTTCCCCCACCAGTATTTGAACCAGCTTACGCCCTGGTTGAGCATCACTGCACATGCACACATTAGTGAGCTCTACCACAGAGATTGGTTGTTGCTGTCTGGTGTGCTGTGAGTCACCAGTTCAAACACAAACAACAGTAGTTGTTTGTTATTAAGTATTTATCATTTCTGGAAGGTTCTTGAAATATCCAATATTTGTAATGTTTGTATAATCTGGAATATTCAGTTCCCTGGAATGTTTGGAGATTGTATAAACAGCTGCACTCTCTGTCTAGGAAATCAGTTCTGGCTGTAAGTCGGTTTCAGTATTAAACATGCTCTCGGTTCTAAGTATTGTACTTCATTGTTGGTGCTGCCTTTGAATTTGAACTTGATTGTGGCTTTAGTGTGACATTGTTTGGTGGAGTACCTGGGTACTTCTGTACCATGGCACATTTATCATAAGAACTACTGCAGGAAGACATCAAATTTTCCTGGACCATGACAGAAGAAAGATCCTTCCTCACCCTTAAGGAGGTGGTAGCATCTTCTTCAGTTCCAGAACTGTACGATGAGAATGCCAAGACAAACTCCACGCTGACATTAGAGGTTTAGGGATAGGGGCGGTTCTAGAATAAATTCGGGAATATGATTAAAAGGTGATAGCTTATGCTTTCATAGTACTCTCCAAATCTAAATCTACACCTGCACTCTGCAAACCACCATGAAGTGAATGGTAGAGTACGTCCCATTGTAACACTTATTAGAGAGTCTTTCTGCTCATTCACATATGGAGAACAGGAAGAGTGATTGTTTGAATGCTTCCATACATGCTGTAATAATTCTAATTATGTCCTCACCATTCCTATGTGAGTGATACATAGGGGATTGCAGTATATTACTAAAGTCAGCACTAAAGCTGGTTCTTGAAACTTTGTTAGTAGACTTTCTTGGGATGGTTTACATCTATCTTCAAAAGTATGCCAGTTCAGTTTCTTCAACATCTGTGTGACACTCTCCCGTGGGTCAAAACAACTTGTGACAATTTGTGCTGTCCTCCTCTGTATGCATTCAATACCCCCTGTTAGTCCTAGGGGTATGGGTCCCACACACTTGAGCAAAAATCTAGAATGGGTCATACAAGTTATAGGGTTGGGGAGAGAGAATATGTGAATTGTTCAGAGCTGAAGCCACACCAGAAACTATATGCCCAGAAGTAAGTGCAGGTAAGGATGTGTGCATGTTAAGAACATTGTGGCAGTTCTGGGATATTTATTCAGTGTTAATTCCTTTGAGTTTTGTTGTATGGCTTAGTATTTACCTTGTCTCCCCTATGATATAAAACAATGTCGGCTTGGCTGCAGCAGCTATTCTCTCTTCATTTTGTCTTCTTCTCTGAAAGGCCCATTTAAAAATGCAAGTCCTCATTGTATTAGGAGGTGGATATTACGACTTAGCTTGGTAGGAGAATAAAAAATTGTGACTTCCGCATATTATAACTTTTTATTAAAACAATACTGGGAGAGGACAATCATATACATCTTTATCGCTTCGGCTCAAAAGACCAACAGACACTGAGACCAGTGAAAAAACAAATGAGGTACATAAAATAATTGATTGTTTAACCTTCAATTTTCTTTTAGCTTACCCAGATAATGAGAACTCCATATGAAATCTTTGCTGCAACGGGATCGCTTGAATATTTATTTATATGTGTAGGTCATTTAAAGAAACTACACAGAGTTATTTGTAACCAATCTCCTCTGTAAACTGATTGCACTTCTCGGTATTCTACCAATAAACTGAACACTTACCACCTGCTTTACCCAAGACTGAGAATATATGATCATTCGATTTCATGTCCTTATAAAGTTTTACACCAGGTATTTGTATGAGTTAGCTGATTCCAAACTGACTCACTGATATTATAGTCATTTCATTTTGTGAAGTGCACACTTGTACATTTCTGAACATTTAAAGTTGCCAGTCTGGCACACATTTTTAATCTGCCAGGAAGACTCATTTCAGTGCACACTCTGCTGCAGAGTGAAAATCTCATTCTGGAAACATCCCCCAGGCAGTGGCTAAGCCATGTCTCCGCAATATCCTTTCTTTCAGGAGTGCTAGTTCTGCAAGGTTCGGGAGAGCTCCTGTAAAGTTTGGAAGGTAGGAGACGAGCTACCGGCAGAAGTAAAGCTGCAAGGACTGTGTATGAGTCGTGCTTGGGTAGCTCAATTTGTAGAGCACTTGCCCGTGAAAGGCAAAGTTCCCGAGTTTGAGTCTCAGTTTGGCACACATTTTTAATCTGGCAGGAAGTTTCATATCAGCACACACTCCACGGCAGAGTGAAAATCTCATTCCGCAATTGTGAGCAACTCCTCGTATTCGGTAATGGTCTAACTTCTGGAGCAATATTTTGTGATATGTGTTCGAGTCATGGTCCAGCAGGCAGGAAGTTTCATATCAGCGTACACTCTGCAGCAGAGTGAAAATCTCTTTCTGGAATTGTGAGCTACTCCCCGAATTCCGTAATGGTGTAACTTCTGGACCTTTATTTTGTGATGAACACAATCAAATGCCTTAGTTAAATCAAAAAATATGCCAAATGTCTGAAAGCTTTTTTTTTAGCTCGTCCAGTACCTCGCAGAGAAAAGTTCAGCTTTAGAAGTCGTTTAACAACTGAAAACGCTATATTCTTATATAGCATTTTCATTTGTTTGCACCACTTTGAAATCTTATTAAGATCGGACTGAACATATGCATAACTTCTTTCTGACAGTACTTTATTATAGATACCTGCACCATCTGCAAACACTCTGGCGTTACTATTAATATTGTCCAGAAATTCATTAATATACAACATGAACAGCAGAGGACCCATCGCACTTCACTGGGTCACACCGAATATTACTCCTCTGACAATGACTCTCCATCCAACATTTTACATTTTACGTCCTGAATTCAGCCACAAATTTCATTTGATAAGACATATGACTGTGCTTTTGGCAATAAGCATAGTTGCGAGTCAAATGCTTTTTGAAAATCAAGTAATATTTCATCTACCTGACTTCCTTGATCCAAAACGTGAGTTGGGTTTCACATAATCAATGTTTTTACAATCCATGCTTTTTGGCGTAGAAGATTGACACTGTTTGAGATACCTCATTCATGTTCAAGCAATCGTAGAATGCATGCCAAGTAAAACTGCAAGGGATGGGAAAAACCAACCGTGGTTCAAGAGCAAAGTTAGGAAACTTCTGTGAAAGCAAAGAAAGCTTCACTGCAAATTTAAATGCAGCCAAAACCTCTCAGACAAACAGAAGCTAAATTATATCAAAGTTAGCATAAGGAGGGCTATGCGGGAAGTGTTCAGTGAATTCGAAAGTAAAATTCTAGGAAGTTCTGGTCTTACGTTAAATGAGTAAGTGGGTTGAAGCAGCATACCCAGACACTCTGAGATGATAACAGCATTGAAACAGAGGATGACACACGTCAAGCTCAAATACTAAACACCTTTTTCCAAAGCTGTTTCACAGAGGAAGACTGCACTGCAGTTCCTTCTCTAAATCCTCGCATGAATGAAAAAATGGCTGACATCAAAATAAGTGTCCAAGGAATGGAAAAGCAACTGAAATCACTCAACAGAGGAAAGTCCACTGGACCTGACGGGATACCAATTCGATTCTACACAGAGTACGCAAAGAACTTGCCCCCATTCTAACAGTTGTGTACCGCAAGTCACTAGAGGAATGGAAGGTTCCAAATGATTGGAAAAGAGCACAGGTAGTTTCAGTTTTCAAGAAGGGTCATCAAGCAGATGGCGAAAACTGTAAACCTATATCTCTGACATCGATCTGTTGTAGAATTTTAGAACATGTTTTTTGCTCGCGTATTGTCTCACTTCTGGAAACCCAGAATCTACTCTGTAGGGATCAACATGGATTCTGGAAGCAACGATCGTGAGAGACCCAACTCACTTTATTTGTTCATGAGACACAGAAAATATTAGATACAGGCTCCCAGGTAGATGCCATTTTCCTTGACTTCCGGAAGGCATTCGGTACAGTTCTGCACTGTCGCCTGATAAACAAAGAGCCTACGGAATATCAGACCAGCTGTGTGGCTGGTTTGAAGAGTTTTTATCAAACAGAACACAGCATGTTGTTCTCAGTGTAGAGACGTCTACAGACGTTAAAGTAACCTCTGGCATGCCACAGGGGAGTGTTATGGGACCATTGCTGTTCACAATATATATATATAAATGACCTAGTAGATAGTGTCAGAAGTTCCATGCAGCTTTTCGCGGATGATGTTGTAGTATAAAGAGAAGTTGCAACATTAGAAACTTGTAGCAAAATGCAGGAAGATCTGCAGCGGATAGGCACTTGGTGCAGGGAGTGGCAACTGACCCTTAACATAGACGAATGTAATGTATTGCGAATACATAGAAAGAAGGATTCTTCATTGTATCATTATATGATAGTGGAACAAACACTGGTAGCAGTTACTTCTGTAAAATATCTGGGAGTATGCGTACAGAACAATTTGAAGTGGAATGATCATATAAAATTACTTGTTGGTAAGGCAGGTGCCGGTTGAGATTCATTGGGAGAGTCCTTAGAAAATGTAGTCCATGAACAATGACCTATACTTGATTATTGCTCATCAGTGTGGGATCGGTACCAGATCGGGTTAACAGAGGAGATAGAGAAGATCCAAAGAAGAGCGGCGCATTTCATCACAGGGATATTTGGTAAGCGTGATAGCGTTATGGAGATGTTTAGCAAACCCAAGTGGCAGACTCTGCAAGACGGGCGCTCTGCATCGCCGTGTAGCTTGCTGTCCAGGTTTCGAGAGGGTGCATTTCTGGATGAGGCATTAAATATATTGCTTCCGCCTACTTATACCTCCTGAGGATATCACGAATGTAAAATTAGAGAGATTCGAGCACGCACGGAGGCTTTCTGGTAGTCATTCTTCCCGCGAACCATACACAACTGGAACATGAAAGGGAGGTAATGACAGTGGCTTGTAAAGGTGCCCTCTGCCACACACCATTGGATGGCTTGCAGAGTATAAATGTAGATGTAGATCTGATGTCAGAATATGTTATAAGCTTCTATAAAATCATTGTCAAGAGTAATAGACAGTAGTTTTTCGCATCACTTCTTATAGACATGACCTGTGCTTTGTTCCAACTACTAAATACTTATCTCAATCATCATTTCAGGAGTATGTACAAGAATTAAACTGGGGCAATTCTGCTGGATTCTCCCTATAAAGAAACATCTGAAAACAGAGTTAAGCATTTCAACTTTTGCTTTCTACTCTCAATTTCATATTCTGTCTTATTCACTAGGGACTGGACCCTAACTTTGATGCCACTGACAGTCTTTATGTAAGACCATAATTGCTTTGGGTTATATGAAAGACCATTTGGTATTATGCTTTGGTAGTCAGTGAAGACTTCATATGTTACTCTCCTGACAGCTGAATACATTTCAGTCAGCACTTCTTTGTCTATAGTCCTATAGTCGTATATTTTGTTTTGCATCCATTACTTTAGAAGTTTCTTTACAGTGAGTGTATATCATGGAGGATTCCTCCCATTATGAACTGTTCTACTGGGTACATATCTATCTTGTGCTTGGTCAACTATTCTTTTAAACTTGAGCCATAGTTCCTCTACATGCTCCTGCCCTGTGCTGAAAATTTTAGGTTCCTTGTTTAGATATGACACTACTGAGCTTTTATCTAGTTTACTGAACACATACTGTGTTTCTTGGTGTTTTAGTTGTTCTTTGTACTTTATAAGTCATTGTTGCCACAATTGTGTTACAGTCACTAATACCAATGTCAAAGTGGACATCTTTAGAAAGGTGAGGTGTATTTGCTGCATTAGATCCAATATATTTCCATCCTGAGTAGGGTTCTGAATTACAAAACTACAACTTTACAACTGAGAAACAGTGTGTTGCAGTTGTTTTGGCTACTATATTTATTTGACAAACCATTCACCATTGTGACATATCACCATTGTTTATGCTGGCTGACAAGCCTAATTGATCTGTCAGTCAACTGGTAGGGTGAGCTCTGAGGCTTCTGGGGTTTGTCACAATGATATACAGCAAGAGATTAAAGCACAAGGATGGTGATGGCTTTCAAGGAATCATGTGGCACAACGCAGCAGTATGGACGAAATGTCAGTCATAGCTCCATTAAATGACATTGGTGCTGAACCGAGGGAAGAGCCAGCACTGCTGAAAACCTCAGAAGCATTGAAAAATGAGGACTCAAATAAAAGGAGATTCTAATTAATAAATGGAACATTGTATAGGAGGAACTATGATCCAATGAGGTGGAAATGTTTGTATGCCATCGCAACTCATCTGTGGCCAGCAGTCCTGAAGTATGTCCATGATGATCCTGAAATGGTAAGGATGTGAGGACGTGGGAGTGGTAAATGATTCAGCTCACACTCGGCAGAAAAATTTCTCAAATTTATTTCACACATACAGCTTGAATAAGGCATATGTCAGTAGCCTGAGCACATTTAATTACCAAGTTAAGTGGCTGTAAGGTAATTATTAAATTATCTGAAAGTGCCAAAAAGTAAATCGGACATCAATGCACTTTAATGTTCCCCAAAAATATAACAGCAAAAAAATATTTAAAAGTGCCAATGAATTCACAACAAAATAGTTTAAGGGAGCTGATGAGCGAATCAAATGAGATAGTAAAAAGTATTCCCTGGATTTAAACTCAGCAAGTGATATAATTCCAGTACTAAGACTTACAATACAAATCACAATTTACAGAAGGCCATTAACCCACGAAGAATATAAAGGCCTAACTCTGAAAAACTTTGTAAAGAAGCTGATATGAATGTATTCATGTATGGCGTAGGTCCCAACAAGCTGTACCACCAGATTTAAACAGGACACTTATACAATCAGGTTTTAGAGCTCTAAAACAAAAAGCACTACCATATTACCACACATACAATAACATTTTAAAACAATTACTGTATATTAAATGGGAGTGCCAGTTTTGCAACTTTCACACAATTTGATAGCATAAATTAATTTCCCAAATATATGTTCCAGTACTCAGTAAACTATTCAGCCCCGTTGGCCAAGTTGCACTCATTGAAACAATGTCATCTCAGGTGACTCAATGCAAAGGCAGTTTAGGGCAAGATGCCACCCTGTAAGTACAATATTCAAAGATAAGTTTATATCACATATTACTGCCAGCAGTCCATTTGAAATTTTAAATAAAAGGAACACACAGTTTTGACACCTTGTAGCATGGTGGTTGGTACATAATTTCTCAACAACCAATATAGGAACAGAAACATAAACAGTAGGGCAGCTAAGCTCCTACAAGCACTATCAAGACTGACTCACACAAGTAGTATGTTCACTCACTTTTGACACAGGTAAGCCCTGTTAAGATGCAGTACAGCATATGGCAGCCCACCATGAACTTCTGTTGGATGATAATAATGACTGCCACAATGGTCTCACAGTAGGCACACCTCAGTGAAGTACCTTCATGACATAAATAAAACCTGAATTCACTGCATGGAAATGCTGCAAGCCAGCAGTGAAAATGCCACAAAGAGACTGCCAACTTTATATGTGACTCCCCCTCACATAGCTACCTCCAAACAGAAAAACCCGCTGCATTTACAAGTTGACACTCGTCACTGTCCAGGGGAAACTTGAAGTGCTTCCCACTGCCAGCAGACTGCTCAAGCCCATCGTTTCTGGTCCACACTTGTGCATCATCTTAACATCGCTGTATGTGGAACTTGGCGTTGTCTCATCATGTGCCAAGGAAGCTCCAGACTCCCGAACCCAAGGCACCGCTGCTAGCTTACCAAAATATCAGTATGAACGTATCAGTCCTCAATATAGAAATCAGAAACTAGAGTGGGCAGCACAGTTTCTTTAATTCACTACATACCAGCTTTAGCTTTGACACTTTCTAATTTCAACTGAATTAGATGAGCCCAATTTTATTATGCATTTTAAGGTGTTTGGAGCAAGAAGTTCACAGGGTACAAGCTCTTAATGGTCTTATAATGACCAAGAAATTGAAGCACATTTTCTCTACGATCCCCTGGGCCCCTTTACTTTGTTCTCAGAAATTCTTCACACAAACAATATCCCACACTATCTCTGACGGTGAATCTCCCCCCTGTTGTACCTATGGCCCCCTCTCTAATGTGCAAGAGAAATGTTATTTCTCATAGCTTTCCATTTAGCCCTAATATCCTCAGGGCCAATATACTCGGGTAGCTGGTCATTCAATGAACACAAATTACTCAGTGGTGAATTAAGAGAAATGCAAATATTAGTTTAGCAGGCGTCACCTTTTGTTTCATGGCAAATGTTATTAAGGGCAAGACTAAGCCAATTCATGGAACTGTACCAACATTCCTGCAAATGAGAATGATAAATTATTAAGGCAGATTTCAGATGCCTGTTAACACATTTCGTGAAAGACAGCTGAGGGCAAAGACGTAGTCATCAAATGAAAAATTCTGTTGTTAAAAAAATTGTTTTAAATTTCACGTGATGGAAATTTGGGAGCATTGTCACTGACTACAGTCTGTGAAAGTCCAAAACTGTCAAATATAATGCTTCACTGCTGGATATTAATGAGTCATAATTTTTTTCACTAGGCACCAACCACACAAACCTCATAAAGGTATCAACCACCAATAACATATATCTGTTATTATTTTTGGTACGTGGGAGGAGCCATAAATAATCAATAAAAAGTTTATTGATAGGCTCAAGTTACCTGATGGACTGGAAAAAACCTATTCTGGTGATAGTGATAGTGTTAGTGGTCTTACTGTGCTGACAGCGGCCAACCAATTTCATAACATCCAAGCTCATGTTTTTCCACATAAGTGTTCCTTAATTTTCATCCTGATTTTATAAAGTGCCAGGTGCCCTCTGTGCAATGAATGATAAAAGTAACTAAATATGGAGAGACTAGCCTTTCAGGAAGGTAAATCCTGAGTTACCTATCATAATGGGTATGGTAACATAACACCACCTTCTCCAAGTAATAGCCATCCATTGGGTCACCTGCCTGCAGCCTTCAAATCTCACCCAGTTCACTATTTTTTTTTTGTTGTCTCTTCTTAAGATCAACGGACGGTGAATGAATCTCAGAGGGAACTGATGCAGCTTCCATGAAATTTGGTGCTTTTGCTTCTTCAACAGATTCTGGCACATTCTCCTGAAACTTGAAACTAAGTGAATCCATGACTTGGTTTTGTGTCTCCTCCCCCCCTCCAGATATGTACTACTTTAAACTGGAAGACTAATACACTCCTGGAAATGGAAAAAAGAACACATTGACACTGGTGTGTCAGACCCACCATACTTGCTCCGGACACTGCGAGAGGGCTGTACAAGCAATGATCACACGCACGGAACAGCGGTGTTTGCCGTCGAATGGCGCTAGCTGCGCAACATTTGTGCACCGCCGCCGTCAGTGTCAGCCAGTCTGCCGTGGCATACGGAGCTCCATCACAGTCTTTAACACTGGTAGCATGCCGCGAAAGTGTGGACGTGAACCGTATGTGCAGTTGACGGACTTTGAGCGAGGGCGTACCGCCGAATTGCTCAACACGTGGGGCGTGAGGTCTCCACAGTACATCAATGTTGTCGCCAGTGGTCGGCGGAAGGTGCACGTGCCCGTCGACCTGGGACCAGACCGCAGCGACGCACGGATGCACGCCAAGACCGTAGGATCCTACGCAGTGCTGTAGGGGACCGCACCGCCACTTCCCAGCAAATTAGGGACACTGTTGCTCCTGGGGTATCGGCGAGGACCATTCGCAACCGTCTCCATGAAGCTGGGCTACGGTCCCGCACACCGTTAGGCCGTCTTCCGCTCATGCCCCAACATCGTGCAGCCCGCCTCCAGTGGTGTCGCGACAGGCGTGAATGGAGGGACGAAGGGAGACGTGTCATCTTCAGCGATGAGTCGCTTCTGCCTTGGTGCGAATGATGGTTATATGCGTGTTTGGCGCCGTGCAGGTGAGCGCCACAATCATGACTGCATACGACCGAGGCACACAGGGCCAACACCCGGCATCATGGTGTGGGGAGCGTTCTCAAACACTGGTCGTACACCTCTGGTGATCGTCGAGGGGACACTGAATAGTGCACAGTACATCCAAACCGTCATCGAACCCATCGTTCTACCATTCCTAGACTGGCAAGGGAACTTGCTGTTCCAACAGGACAATGCACGTCCGCATGTATCCCGTGCCACCCAACGTGCTCTAGAAGGTGTAAGTCAACTACCCTGGCCAGCAAGATCTCCGGATCTGTCCTACATTGAGCATGTTTGGGACTGGATGAAGCGTCGTCTCACGCGGTCTGCACGTCCAGCACGAACGCTGGTCCAACTGAAGCGCCAGGTGGAAATGGCATCGCAAGCCGTTCCACAGGACTACATCCAGCATCTCTATGATCGTCTCCATGGGAGAATAGCAGCCTGCATTGCTGCGAAAGGTGGATATACACTGTATTAGTGCCGACATTGTGCATGCTCTGTTGCCTGTGGTTCTGTCAGTGTGATCATGTGATGTATCTGACCCCAGGAATGTATCAATAAAGTTTCCCCTTCCTGGGACAATGAATTCACGGTGTTCTTATTTCAATTTCCAGGAGTGTATTTGGACTGCCCATTGTAAAATTCTTCCAGTATTATGGGGCCTAGCTAGAACCCAACTCAGCACCTGATTATCAGTTTCTAGTCTGAATTTATTATGCTCCAGAAAAAAATTTCTGACACAAAGAGGATAACCAAATCTTCCCGCTTGTAATCAGAATAATTTATTTCAGCAGCTGGGAAGGCTCTTGAAGCATAAACCAAAGGTCTCTTCTCTCCATGTTCTTGCAATAAAATGGTAGCTATGTCAGAATTGTCTGCACAGCAAACATCAAATTGAGATCTGTAATATCCATTACTGGAGGATTGTATGGTGCATGTTTTCAGGGATCAAGGGCTACCTGTCCAGATTCTCTCCATTGGAATTTCTCACTTTACTGACACAGCAGATTAATTGTGACATTGGGGATACATTTTTTAAAATAATTCACCCTGCCTATTCTTGTCTCTGGGCAATGTGGACTTAGAAATACCTCGTGTATGTGCCTAATCTATACTAATCTTCTGGGCTGATACAATATGCACCAAAACAAGATTTCATTACAGGGCAAATTCAATTTAGACGGATTAACAGTCAAGACCGCCTCTCTCAGATATCCCAACACTTGCCTAAGTTGATCAGCAAACATTGCCTTCTAAACGACCGCATCATCTAAGTAATTACAGACATAATTGTTGGGTTCAAATTAATGATGATGTAAATAAAATAGAAAGAAACTTCCACACAGGAAAAATATATTAAAGACAAATATTCCAAGACTTACCACGCGGGAAAGCGCCGGTGGATAGGCACAATGAATAAAACACACAAACACACACACAGAATTTCGAGCTTTTGCAACCGGCGGCTGCTTCGTCAGTGTGTGTGTGTGTGTGTGTGTGTGTGTGTGTGTGTGTGTGTGTGTGTGTGTGTGTGTGTGTGTGTGTGTGCGCGCGCGAGTATATACCTATCCTTTTTTCCCCCTAAGTGTGTGTGTGTGTGTGTGTGTGTGTGTGTGTGTGTGTGTGTGTGTGCGCGCGCGAGTATATACCTATCCTTTTTTCCCCCTAAGGTAAGTCTTTCCGCTCCCGGGATTGGAATGACTCCTTACCCTCTCCCTTAAAATCCACATCCTTTCATCTTTCCTTTTCTTTCCCTCTTTCCTGACGAAGCAGCCGCCGGTTGCGAAAGCTCGAAATTCTATGTGTGTGTTTTATTCATTGTGCCTATCTACTGGCGCTTTCCCGCTTGGTAAGTCTTGGAATCTTTGTTTCTAATATAATTACAGACATACTTCAACTAACGGAAGTAACTGCCTAGGTGAGGTGGAGGGGGGAGGGGGGGTGGACGAAGGAAGGTGCCCCTCAATATTTTTTTAAAAGCAGCCTTGAGTACTTCCAGTGATGCAGTTATTATTGCCTCAGTCATTGAAAATCTTCATCCTCTGATAAGTTTCTTCGGTTTGGGAACAGGAAGAAATCACATGGGCCAAATCCAGTGAATATGGTGGCTGAGGCATGATTGTCATGTTGGTTTTCGCCAAAAGATCTCTCACAGGCAATGGTGAATGGACAGGTGTATTGTCATGATGCAAATGCCGAGAATTGTTTTTACACAATTCTGGACTTTTTTTTGCATATTGCTTATCGCAAATGGCACATAACACCAAGGTAATACTCTTTACTGACCGTTTGACCTTGAGGGAAAAATTAATGATGCTCTATGGTACAGTAACTGAGATAAACAATGAGTAAAACTTTGACATTTGATCAAACTTTTATCGGTCTTGGCTCTCCAGGATGCTTCCATTGGGATGATTGGGCTTTGTTTTCTGTCATAACCATAAACCCCTTTGAGCAAATCAGGATGATCATTGACATCATTCAAGAGCTTGTAAGTGATGCTCATGAGACAGTTCTTCTGATCAAAATTGAGAAGTTTAGGAACAAACTTCACTGACACACATCTCATGCCCAAAACATCTGAAAAAATTGCGTGACATGAGCCAACCAAAATGCCAACATCCTCAGCAACTTCTCTTACAGTAATTCAATGATTTTTCAAAACAATTTTCTTCACATTCGACATTATCATCTGTTGTTGATGTGCTGGGGCATCCAGAGCAAGGTTCGCCATTGGCATCTTCTCGGTCATCATGAAAGAGCTTGTACCACTTATAAACTTTTTTTTTTTTTTTTTTTTACTTATAGCAGACTCACTGTATGCCATTTTCAACATTTCAAGTGTTGGTTTAGAGCACTTGATTCAATTTTTCACACAAAATTTGATGCAAATTCTTTGCTGCCTTTTTATAATAATCGAAAATCGCCAAGCACACTAAAACACGTCTAACCCTTCTTCCTGTCAAAATCAAAAAAGTATGCTGTACACTTGAAACTGTGAACATATGTCAAGGACATATGTACCATCATAACAAAAACAAGATCAATAATTGAATGTACGTTCGCCACGCACTTTGAAAAGACCCTTATTTTTGAACAGCCATCATAAATATTTTTTATAAAATGTATTACAATTTATTCAGTATTATTCCTATGATGTAGTAAACCTTCAAGTTTATAGGAATTCGACTGTTTTTTAAACTGATCTAAATTCCCACATAGTCTGTTATGCTCTATACATACTATTTTCTCTTGATTCTTTCCTTCACTCATGTTACTCAATGAAAGAAAACTACATATTGTGAATTTTGGAGGGTATTCTTGTGAAGTAATAGGTTTACAGGGTTCTCCATATTTTAGAATCATATGTCTATATTTTAAACTTCAAAATACATTGTTTTTACTGGCAGATTATTTTCACTTTCTTTAACTGGTTTTAATAATCAAATTGATACAGTATTTAAAAATGTAAAGGTCTTGTCTGTTACAGTTTCACTCAATCAAGGGAGTGAAAATTTTGCTGGAACCCCGCTGTTATAATATATGGAAAGATCTCATAACTACTACCATTTCATTTAAGACATAATCAATAGGTATATTACAAAAGTAATTGTGCAACGTGTGTGCCACTAAACCTCAGAAATGAGTCCTGAGACAATCAAGGGAGTTATATGGTGTGGTGGTAGCACCCTATCCCCTATGAAGGAAGAAGGTTCCTGATTTTACATGAAGGACATGATCATTGTGGAACATTCCAGAACACTCTTGAATGTTGTGGAATCTTCTGGAACATTGTGGACCATTCAAGGCCTTCTTGGTCTGCTCTGAAATTTGCCCTGATTGGTCAGGGTATATAAAACACGTCCTGTCATGGGTTCGAATGTCAGATGACAATCAGTGACGAAGGGAGGAACCAAAAAAGTAGTGCAGAGATTGGAAAGAAAAGCCAATGAAGTGTGAGTAGTCAAAGTGACTCAATGACTGAACATAAATCAAAAATAAAGTTTGTGAAATGTACTTAGTGTATTTGTCAGTAAAGAGTTCATTTGATTTATATTTTAGACAATGCCCAAATGTGAAGAGGAGGATATCTTGCCAGTTCTGAAGCAAAATGGTGTGAACAGAAGCGATAGAAGAAAAAAAAAAAAAAAAAAAAAAAAGCAGAAGCTCGTTTAAGTTCCCAACAAATGGCAATGAGCACCACAAGAAGCAGAGAAACCAAAGAACAATAAAATGAATTGATTAAAGAATCAAAAATTGCAACACAGTCTTATAATAAACATGGTGAAGTCAAGCCAACCGCGAAACTATCACCCTATGAGAAGTGCAGACAAAGACAAGTAAACTGCACAGCCTAACAAATGAAGCATTCCCCTATGACCCAACAAAAGAATATAACAAATACAAACAAGTCATAATCATAAAAAAGTATAACATTGCAATGTAAAAAATTCAATAGAGAAACACCAGGATTCTATTGAATGGATGGAAAAATTCAGTTACCATCACTGGAAGCACCTCAACAGAAATTTTTACATTACATGACCGGGGAAATTCCAGAAACAAAACAATTTCTTCAAAATATAAAAGCGTACAATGTCTGCTTCCAAATGACTTCTTGTTGTGTCACTTTGATCAACACTAACAGAGATGAAATTGATTTTTTTTCCCCATCAACAACAAATCTATCACAACGTGGGATCATTACTACCATTACCCAATGAAGACCATAAATTTCTGCAAGTATATTTAATCAAAAGTGAAGAAACAGAAATTGATTAAAAATGCCCAAATATCAGATGAGAAGTAGTCCAATATCTACAGAGGATCTTACACAAATACAATCAACTAACTTGCATATTCAAAACAGCACTAGACTGAATGATTTCTCACTATAAAGTTATAATTTGAGCCAACAAAAGACTACCTGGAGAACACAAACATTGATTTAATGCACCTCAGATAGACAAAGCTGCCATCGTAATTATGGGTAATGAAAACACAAGCCGTGATATAATGGTAGAATGAAGAAGAGAAGGGCTACCCTGCATTGCACACACACGCCATTCATATGATACAGAGAAATAAACAAAAAGGTCACTTCCAAAGAGTACTATGCTTACCATTTAGTGATCAGAGACAATGAAACATACAATCACATTCTCAACACTCGCCATTTGTTCTAACAATTTTTCGATAATTTTATTTTTTATTTCTTATACTTTAAAAGTTTATCCCTTTATTCTACTCATGGAAAAAAATCCTGTAGTAGTTGGTGTTAGAGCTGCACCTTTTTTAGATTGAAGTCGGCTGATAGGTATACCAGCTTAAAGGAAGTTCCTGTAACTAAGGGCTCACCTTCTGAGGCTGTGATGTTTCCGAGTAGAGAAGGTGTTAGCATATTTCATCAAAACATAAGAGGTATTAGAGATAAAGTTAGTGAACTGCTTATAGATGTTGACTCTGAAATTATTGGTATATCAGAGCACCACTTAAATAGCTTGACAATTCAGAGGCTTCCTTTACCAGGATACAGATTAGCTGGCTGTATCTCAAGGAGTTCCTCGCAGGGTGGGGGAGTGGCTATGTATGCAAAAAACAATATTCCATTTGAGTCCATAGGCATATCATGACACTGTACTGAACAGATATTTGAATGTTGTGCAGGGGCAGTTGAATTTAGCAAAACTAAACTACTAATGGTTGTTGTTTATAGGTCCCCTAACTCTGACTTCAGAGCGTTTCTGCACAAGCTGGAGAGGGTTCTTTATTCACTTTGTAGGAAGTACCAGAAACTAGTTATATGTGGTTATTTCAATATAAATTTTGTGTATGATGGTGCAAGAAAAAGGATGTTGGCAGATCTCCTAAATTCATATGATATGATGCAGATTGTGTTTTTTCCAGCTAGGGTGCAGGAGAACAATAGCACAGCATAGACAATATTTTTATTCATTCTTAATTACTAGATGGTCTCGTTGCCCGTCGGCCATTGTAATTTAATTTAATATTTACTACAGAAATTGATTGGTAATGGTGATTGTTGCCGACTTACTTGGTGGGCCTTAATCAAAATGATATTTCATTCAATTTTGATTTGCAATTAAATGCTTTTGTGCAGTTCTTTCCTTTTTTACAATATTAATCTTCAGTGGAAATTATTTGTTATGTTAATGACGTAAGACTCACTGCATCTTAAAACACAAGCATATAAGTTGAACAATGGAATATACTTTTCATATTAATTTCCTCGGCTAGTCAGTTCACTTTAAAGCAAAAAATCTTTAGTTATTAATTACAATTGCAGCCCACACACGCGCAAGAATATTTTTTCTTATCTCCATTAACCATTGCATTGTAGTTGGAGTCCTGGCTCTGGAATTTGGCTGTTGTACTGAAAATAAGAATCTTAAAGCTACATTCTTTCTACAACGTGCGGCTGTGGAGAAAAATATACGTTATGTTAATAACGGGCGAGTTTTTTGCTTTCCATTCTAAACAGGGTACTAGCAGTAATAGGCAGCCCAGGTGGCTGACTAGTGAGATAAGACTTCATGTAGAACAAAGCGGGAATTATATCAAAATGTTAGAAGTAGTCACAATCAAGCTACAGTAGTCCATTACAAACTGTATTGTAAGGTGCTTAAAAATGTTATTAGTTAGGCAAAGAGTATGCGGTATGCAAATAGAGTAGCTAATTCACAGGATAAAATTAAAACCATATGGTCAGTTGTGAAGGAAGTGTATATTGCAGTAAAATATTTCTGTTACTGATAAATCAGGTATATGTACAGTATTTAACAATCATTTTCTGAGCATTGCTGGAGAATTTAAAAAAAAAAAATAGTTTCTAAGGGAAATCATAACTTTGTTGGCAAATGCCTTTCTGAGATTTATGCCTGAAATACTCCACAGTGATATAGACAAGAGGGAGATTAAGTCAATAATTAAATCACTGAAGACTAAGGACAGTCGTGGTTTCGATGGAGTGTGTAGCTGTGCTGCACATGTTAGCCCAGTTTTAGCCATATTTATAATTTTCTTTAGGAATGATCACTTTCCAGAGGGATTAAAGTACTCAGTAGTAAAATGCTTTATAAAAAGGGAAAAAGAGATAATGTAGACAATTTTAGACTTACTTCAAAGGCCATCAGAGTTTCCAAAAGTTATTGAAAAGGCTGTGTATGTAAGGAAAATTGATCATTTTATATCACACAATTTGCTATCAAATGTACATTTCAGCTTTAGAAGTCCTTTAACAAATGAAAATGCTATATAAGAATATAGCGTTTTCAGTTGTTAAACGACTTCTAAAGCTGAACTTTTCTCTGCGAGGTACTGGACGAGCTAAAAAAAAAAGCTTTCAGACATTTGGCATATTTTTTGATTTAACTAAGGCATTTGATTGTGTTCATCACAAAATAAAGGTCCAGAAGTTACACCATTACGGAATTCGGGGAGTAGCTCACAATTCCAGAAAGAGATTTTCACTCTGCTGCAGAGTGTACGCTGATATGAAACTTCCTGCCTGCTGGACCATGACTCGAACACATATCACAAAATATTGCTCCAGAAGTTAGACCATTACCGAATACGAGGAGTTGCTCACAATTGCGGAATGAGATTTTCACTCTGCCGTGGAGTGTGTGCTGATATGAAACTTCCTGCCAGATTAAAAATGTGTGCCAAACTGAGACTCAAACTCGGGAACTTTGCCTTTCACGGGCAAGTGTTCTACAAATTGAGCTACCCAAGCACGACTCATACACAGTCCTTGCAGCTTTACTTCTGCCGGTAGCTCGTCTCCTACCTTCCAAACTTTACAGGAGCTCTCCCGAACCTTGCAGAACTAGCACTCCTGAAAGAAAGGATATTGCGGAGACATGGCTTAGCCACTGCCTGGGGGATGTTTCCAGAATGAGATTTTCACTCTGCAGCAGAGTGTGCACTGAAATGAGTCTTCCTGGCAGATTAAAAATGTGTGCCAGACTGGCAACTTTAAATGTTCAGAAATGTACAAGTGTGCACTTCACAAAATGAAATGACTATAATATCAGTGAGTCAGTTTGGAATCAGCTAACTCATACAAATACCTGGTGTAAAACTTTATAAGGACATGAAATGGAATGATCATATTCTCAGTCTTGGGTAAAGCAGGTGGTAAGTGTTCAGTTTATTGGTAGAATACCGAGAAGTGCAATCAGTTTACAGAGGAGATTGGTTACAAATAACTCTGTGTAGTTTCTTTAAATGACCTACACATATAAATAAATATTCAAGCGATCCCGTTGCAGCAAAGATTTCATATGGAGTTCTCATTATCTGGGTAAGCTAAAAGAAAATTGAAGGTTAAACAATCAATTATTTTATGTACCTCATTTGTTTTTTCACTGGTCTCAGTGTCTGTTGGTCTTTTGAGCCGAAGCGATAAAGATGTATATGATTGTCCTCTCCCAGTATTGTTTTAATAAAAAGTTATAATATGCGGAAGTCACAATTTTTTATTCTCCTACCAAGCTAAGTCGTAATATCCACCTCCTAATACAATGAGGACTTGCATTTTTAAATGGGCCTTTCAGAGAAGAAGACAAAATGAAGAGAGAATAGCTGCTGCAGCCAAGCCGACATTGTTTTATATCATAGGGGAGACAAGGTAAATACTAAGCCATACAACAAAACTCAAAGGAATTAACACTGAATAAATATCCCAGAACTGCCACAATGTTCTTAACATGCACACATCCTTACCTGCACTTACTTCTGAGCATATAGTTTCTGGTGTGGCTTCAGCTCTGAACAATTCACATATTCTCTCTCCCCAACCCTATAACTTGTATGACCCATTCTAGATTTTTGCTCAAGTGTGTGGGACCCATACCCCTAGGACTAACAGGGGGTATTGAATGCATACAGAGGAGGACAGCACAAATTGTCACAAGTTGTTTTGACCCACGGGAGAGTGTCACACAGATGTTGAAGAAACTGAACTGGCATACTTTTGAAGATAGATGTAAACCATCCCAAGAAAGTCTACTAACAAAGTTTCAAGAACCAGCTTTAGTGCTGACTTTAGTAATATACTGCAATCCCCTATGTATCACTCACATAGGAATGGTGAGGACATAATTAGAATTATTACAGCATGTATGGAAGCATTCAAACAATCACTCTTCCTGTTCTCCATATGTGAATGAGCAGAAAGACTCTCTAATAAGTGTTACAATGGGACGTACTCTACCATTCACTTCCTGGTGGTTTGCAGAGTGCAGGTGTAGATTTAGATTTGGAGAGTACTATGAAAGCATAAGCTATCACCTTTTAATCATATTCCCGAATTTATTCTAGAACCGCCCCTATCCCTAAACCTCTAATGTCAGCGTGGAGTTTGTCTTGGCATTCTCATCGTACAGTTCTGGAACTGAAGAAGATGCTACCACCTCCTTAAGGGTGAAGAAGGATCTTTCTTCTGTCATGGTCCAGGAAAATTTGATGTCTTCCTGCAGTAGTTCTTATGATAAATGTGCCATGGTACAGAAGTACCCAGGTTCTCCACCAAACAATGTCACACTAAAGCCACAATCAAGTTCAAATTCAAAGGCAGCACCAACAATGAAGTACAATATTAAAACTGAGAGCATGTTTAACACTGAAACCGACTTACAGCCAGAACTGATTTCCTAGACAGAGAGTGCAGCTGTTTATACAATCGCCAAACATTCCAGGGAACTGAATATTCCAGATTATACAAACATTACAAATATTGGATATTTCAAGAACCTACCAGAAATGATGAATACTTAATAACAAACAACTACTGTTGTTTGTGTTTGAACTGGTGACTCACAGCACACCAGACAGCAACAACCCATCTCTGTGGCAGAGCTCACTAATGTGTGCATGTGCAGTGATGCTCAACCAGGGCGTAAGCTGGTTCAAATACTGGTGGGGGAAAATATTTTCCTTGCCAGAATTTGGCTGGCAAGGGGAGGAGAGATGGTGATGTAAGGTTCCTGATCACCAGACTGCATGAACATTCTGGTTTAAATACTAAAACTCTCTGCAGTGTCTCATGAAGTGAGGCCATGTGACAATTTGTCTGTTGGATGGGGACATTAAGCTTGGCGCCTCCCTTTGTACTATGTGCCAGCACCGGGTTTCATCCTCTATTTTCTTCTCTCATCATTGTGGTCATCTTACTACACTACACTACACTACACAATACATAAATTCATACATGTAGTATTACAAATAGTGTGTAATGGAGCATGTTGTAAATAATCAATAAACAATAACCCAGACAGCAACATTACCCACTAAATTACACTGCACATGAGAGTTTCATGATAGCATTACAGGAGAAAATTTGCCTATTTGTATAAACACTTATTTCATAAATGCAACAGCTTAAGCTTGAAATTCAAAAATCAAGAAAAATCTGTATGTTCAAAACTGCTTAAAGCATAAGGATAAATTCAACAAATGAACATTGTAACTGCCCTCTTATTTATTAAAAAAGTTTCTAGGTTACTGGACAAACAGGGTTGACAATTATACCCAGATTTGTAGGTGGTTCTTGAATTAGACCATGTGCCATAAGCAACTTACACATTGCTTCCTAAGATTATACGGATCTGTACTTAATGATTTTCTTGAAATAATAATAGTTCTCTATGGAAACAAAGTTTATTAACTCTCAATACAGGTAAATGTTCCTTAAGCAGTCTCATGTGCAATTTCACAACTTTCCCGTCATCATTTCACGATATAAAAGTTAACTTGAAAATTACTTTCTGGGAGATTAACTGATTGACTGAATCATTATACACAATCTTCCCAGACCTGATAATATCAATGGTCATTTCATTAATGTTGAATCACCCATGTGGCATTAATGATGGAAACACATGTAGTATCCAACATTTCACTTCTGTAGGTAACTTCCAATTGCCGGATGGGGTGGCCGAGCGGATCTAGGTGCTACAATCTTGAACTGCGCGACCACTACGGTCGCAGATTTGATCCTGCCTCGGGCATGGATGTGTGTGGTGTCCTTAGGTTTATGTAGTTCTAAGTTCACGGGGACTGATGACCTCAGAAGTTAAGTCCCATAGTGCTCAGAGCCATTTGAACCATTTAACTTCCAATTCCTTGCAAATAATTTGAAGAAACTTCTTCCACATTTATATAATTGCTTCCTCCACTCACTGAACTACTAAAATCTTAATCACATGGAATTTTCTTCACATTAGCATAAGCTGCCTGACATTGGGACCGCAACCCATCCATCATCACTGTCCGCTCATCCCAGACTGCCTTGGTTCTCACACATTTGCTAACTGTGCCTGATCTAAAAGTGGGACTTTGTATTTAATAAAGGCATTGACAATGGTAATCTTAGAACATGAAGTGTCAATAGTGATAAAAAGCTTGAAATTACAGTGTTGGCAGGAGTAGATAACATGCCACTACCTGTTATAATCAAGACCACTCTGGAAATCACTAGGTCCTTGACATACATAGCCAACTTATCAAATAGTGAAGAAGAGTTTCTCACAAGGTTGAAAGAGTCAAAAGTTAAACCATTATTTAAAAATAGTGACAAGTACAAGGTAGAAAATTATTGACCACATCATTCTTTTTTTTCCAAAATATTGGAAAAATCGATGAAGCACTTAATCAACAAATATCTAGGTAATCTCAAGTTAGTATGCCACAAGCAACATGTATTTCAGGCATGTAAAAACACAGAGTATTGAAGCAATAATTAGAAATATAGAACAAACCAACAGCATAGTAGGTGTTAATTAAGGTCTCTCCAAAGCATTTTATACTATTAATTATGGCATTCTTTTAGAAAAATTGGAGCACTTTGTAGTCAAGGGACAGGCAAAATATGGTTTGAACCACACCTATGAAAATGAAAACAGATTGTAGGACTGATGTCAGCTTACTTAATCACAAAATTAATACTGTGTCAGATGCAAAAGAAGTGGGTGTAGTACTTATTACAAAATCAGTATTCTAGGTTATATACTATTTCTTATTTACATAAATGACATGCATACCTTAGATAGTGCAGCCAAATATCATACTATTCACAGGTGATACTAGTGTAATATGAGTGGCAAAGCAATTGCTGCATACAACTGCTCATCAAGTCCTCAGGTATGTCCACTTTTGGTTCAGTGCACACTCATTGACATTAAATTTAAATAAAACAAATTACATGCCATATCAGAAAATAAGTCAAAATGTCAGTGTATACATTTGGAGTTGGGTGACAAAGCCACAGACAAAGTAACATTTACAAAACTTCCGGGAATTCAGAAAGATGAAAACTTAAATTTAAATGACTATGCAGTAAAACTTCTACACCGTGTTCTTACTCGATAAGTGACTATGTGGGCCAGTAACATACATTTTTTCCGATATATTTATATTAAGCCAAAACTGAAAAGAACTATCTGTTGCCTCTCAATAGTTTCATCATGTTTACGTATCTAATGGGCAGCTGATATCCTATGTAAAATTTTTACTGAATCACTATTGTGTATAAATGGATTTGCTGGCTGGACGGAGTGGAGGGGGGGGGGGGGGGGGGGTGGGGGGGTGGAAGGAGACAAAAGTCTGGTGCAGAGCAGACTATGAACTTTAATGATCATTCTGTGCAAATGCTTTAATGATCATTCTGTGCAAATGCACTCTTTGTCCAACCTCTTGTGGGAATCAGAGTGAGGCGGCAAGCAATAAGGGTAATGAATGGTCGGAGGACACTACATATATACTGTGCGACAAGTTGGGAATTTGGGTTGGTTGGGAAATGTGCTCAGATAGCTGAGCTGGTCAAGGAAACCACTCATGTAAAGCTGTCAGGCCCAAATTTTCACTTGTCACCATTGAATTTATTTTGATGCCCAGTTGCGGCTAATCTCAGAGTTTAAGTTTCATCAGACTATGAATTCATAAAAACAGAAGCATTATGTATACAAATATTTATTGCTATGCATGGATCACTTTGTGTTATCTTGATGTTTTCTTTTATGTACATATTTTTATGTTCCATTTTACTTGTAATAATTTCAAATAAAATCTCTATATACCTTTGGACAATATCTATACAATATTTGTCTTCAAATGAATAATGAAATTTAAAAAAAGGCTTAAGCTGTTTGCTATGAATCTCTTGTAGGCCTGTTCAGCTGTCACCTGATGCGTGTCTGCTGAGGTTGAGCTGTGTTGTTTCATCAGAAACTATTAGTTGTTGAACTGGACTTTAAAATCATTGGAAGATCATTTATGAAGATTAAGAAGTAGAGCACTGACCTTTGTGGCATGCCACATTATAATCTCTCATTCTGAAGTTAGGTTCATGCCTGTGATGCAGTCTGTTAATGAGATCCTCTGCTTTCTGTTATGAAAGTAAGGCTCCACCCATGCAAGAAATATGTCATAACACTTTAGTTTGCAAGTAGTATTTTGTATTCCACACAATTAAAGCATTTGGAAATGACACAGAATATACTACATTGTATTTTTTCTTGTTTAGCTGTGCTAGCACTTCATTTGAGAAATATTATATTGCATTCTCTGTGGAGAACCCTTTATGAAAGCCAGGCTGGGAGGCCGTTACGAAATTCAGCTCAGTTAAATGTGTCAGTAGATGACTTTCTCAAACAGATTTGAAAGGATTGAAAGAGATACTGATAACTAATTACATGTGGCATACTTAGCTCCAGTTTTATGGATTGATTTTACTACAGTATATTTAAGTTTCACTAATATGAGTGCAAAAACCCTAACCGTACATCCTTGAAGCACAATGTCTCAAGGACCATTTGAAGCTCTCCATACAATTCATCTTGTGGGCTATACTGTTGTCTTTGATGAATGTTTCTGCACGAGGAAAACTAATGCCAGCCGGCTAAAAACACTGCCCCAAGGGATGCAGAGTACCCCAAGTACCTGTCAACTTGCTCGTATTTGGGTGCAACTAGTATAGTCTGCCCATCATATTTTAATACTGCACAGTGCTTGTGCATTGTTGTATCATGTACATAAACCATTTACCAACCCTGCCTGTGGGCACTCAGCTGAGATAGACAGTTACATGGGCTATGGACTGGATGCCTGTGCATGGGTGGTTTGCTCACTCCAGCTCTCAGATGTCCGGAAGACTGTGTACGAGCACTCGATCTGGAACAGCCTGATTTATGCAAAATACATGACAAATTGGTGGGAAGTAGTACAGTATGTAAATATTTAGAATTTCACGTGCTTCAGCTTCAGTGAAAGTGGCTTCCACATCGTTGCTTTAGAAACGCAACTATGGTTTCCCCTGTCTCAGATTTAGTTCTCCAAAATCAAGGATTATATTCATTGATTTCTTGTAAAGCAGTTTTATTGGTTCAAAACAATTAATGGAAAATCTCATATAAAGATGTGAAACAAATACTAACAAAGAGATAGAGGGGCTGGCCAGTACTTACCTCAGCTCAGTACAGCCGATAGATACACAAAAAACAACCGAAAATTTACATTCCTAGCTTACGGAATAAATGTTCCTTCATCAGGGAGGAGAGAGGGGAAAGAAAGGGAAGAAGGGAAAGTGGATTTAGTTACTCACAACCCAGGTTATGAAGCAACAGGGAAAGGAAAACAGGGAGGGGAGCAAGGATGGAGGCATGGTTGTCAGAGGGAAGTCAAAGATATTCTACTGTAAGTACTGTGCCAGCTTCAAACCAAAGAGGATGCATACAGAAGTAAAGAGGTATATAGCATAAAGATATAGGATGAAAAGATGCATGAATGTCTAAAGAGGAAAGGGAAAGAGGAGAAGACTGAAGAGTAAATGGAAGTGAGGTTGTTTAACATAGGTTCAGTCCAGGGGGATGGCGGGATGAAAGGATATGTTGGAGTGCAAGTTGCCATCTCCGCAGTTCAGAGGGACTGGTGCTGGGTGGGAGAAGCCAAATGGCACATATGGTGTAGCAGGTTCCTAGGTCCCTAGAATTATGCTGGAGGGCATGCTCCGCTACTGGGTATTGGACATCTCCTAGGCGGACAGTTCGTCTGTGTCCATTCATGCGCTCAGCCAGTTTAGTTGTTGTCATACCAATTTAAAAGGCTGTGCAGTGAAGGCATGTCAGCTGACAAATGACATGTGTAGTTTCACACATGACCCTGCATGGAATTGTGTATGTTTTACCAGTAGCGGGGCTGGAGTAGGTGGTCGTGGGGGGATGCAAGGGGCAGGTTTTGCAGTGGGGTCGGTTACAAGGGTAGGAACCGCTGGGTAGAGAAGGTAGTCTGGGAATATTGTAGGGTTTAACAAGGATGTTACGGAGGTTAGGGGGGCGACGAAAGGAAACTCTGGGTGGTGTGGAGAGAATTTTGTGAAGGGATGATCTCATTTCAGGGGTGGACTTGAGAAAGTCATTTCCCTTGTACACAAGCAGATCTCCCGAGCAATACATTAATGCCCGTCCAACAACAATGTTCCTACCCTCAGACCACACAGAAGCATCCCTCTTGTCACCCAATATTATCCTGGCCTCGAATACATCAATAAATTACTCTGCCAGGGATATGACTTTCCATTGTTGGGCAAAGAGAGATTTGAAGTAGAGCTGCATATCCACAGCTGGAATCGTGAAAGGAAATGGACAGTATGTATCTGATTCTCTAGCCAAACAGGCAGCCAGTTCATTCCCTTGGATGCCAACATGACTTGGGACCCAGAGAAAAACAATGGAACAGGCAACACGGCCAAGGGCAGAGAGAAGGTCATGGATAGCAGAGACCAAAGGGTAATGAAAGTAGCATCGGTTGATAGGCTGCAGGCTGCTCATTGAGTCTGTACAAAGTAAAACACTGTGGAGGGAGGCCTGAGAAACAAAAAGGAGGCTCTGTGAATGGCTAGAAGCTCTGCTGTGAACACACTATATGATCCCGGCAATAAATACTGTACAAAGCTAGTAGTAAACATAAAAGCGTATCCTGTCTTATCGATTGTCTTAGAACTATCAGTGTAAAAGATGGTGGCACCTTGGAACTCTGCATGGATGCCACATACAAGACACAGGAAAGCCATAAGAGTGACAGAGATCTTAGGTCCCTGGAATACATCGGTCCTAACCCATGGTCTAGGCACCATCAATTCCAGCCATGGGCGGGTGTCAGGAGGAAGAGATCCCTCATTGGCAAAGAGCACAGGGTACATGGGATGGTCAGGGAAATGGCAATTGGTGATTGCATAAGAAACCAGGAGTTGGCTCCATAGTATGTGTGAAGGAAATCCCTGCTTCTGTGGGGACACTATAAACAGGACTAGTGCAAAAGGCACCAATAGCCAGACGCACCCCACGATGGTGAACAGGGTCAACCAGTTTCAAAGTGGAAAGAGCTGCTGAGCCATAAACCTGACTACCACAATCTAGTCTGGACTAGACCATAGCATGGTAAAGATGGAAAAGAGTGGAATGGTCGCACCCCAAGATGTATGGGCCAGGAAGCGGAGAGCATTAAGCTTCCGCATACATGTAGTCTTTAGGTGGCAAAAGTGGTGGCAGCCATGTTAGTGTTATCAAAAATAAGGCCCAAGAAACAGGACTGTGCTACAACTTCAAGGAGCTGTTTGCCTAAATAAAGTTCTGGATTGCGGTGTACTATGGATAGATGACAAAAATGCATAACCCGCATTTTGGAGGGACAAAACTGGAAGCCTTGTCAGGTGGCCCAAGCAGAGGCGCGTTGGATGGTACCTTGGAGGGGGTGCTTAGCAAATGCTACTGAGTGGGAGCTGCACCAGATGCAAAAATCGACGTCCAACGCCAGGGTAACCAGAGGCGCAACAGAGGTCACAAGCCCATTGATGGCAATGAGGAAGAGTGTGACACTTAGCACAGAACCCTGTGGGATACTTCTCCTGAATTTGACGGATGCTGAGTGAAGTGCCAACTCAAACCCAGAAGAACTGGTGAGATAAAAACATGGATAAAAATTGGAAAGGGGACCACGGAAGCCCCAGTCATGGAGGATAAGTAAAATATGATGGCGCCAAGCCATGTCGTATGCCTTATGTGGGCCAAAGAAGACAGCAACAAGGTGATGGTGGTGAGTAAAACCTGTCGGATGGCTGATTTTAATCTAAGTAGATGGTCAGTTAGAGATCGTCCTGCCCGAAGTCACACTGATACAGCGACGAAACGCCCCGAGATTCGAATACCCAACATAATCTGAAGCTAACCATCATTTCAAGCAGTTTACATTTGTCGGGCTAATTGGGCGGTATCTGTCTAGTGATGTTGAATTCTTCCTGGGCTTAAGGATGCGGATAACTATACTGTCTCACCATTTCGATGAAAAAACATACACATATTATAATAATTTATCATTTTAACATATCCTTTTGCGTTTTTTCATATATACTTTACAAAACTCTGATTTTCTTGCCACAGATCAAGGAAGTTAAATAACACAGAATACACACTTCATAACTGCAAATACACAGTTACGAAATATAAACCTACTTCTAATCGATATAAGTGTTACAAGTGGAGATGCTCTCGCAGATGGCCACATCAAAAAGAGTCTCACAATTACAGCTTTCGGCCGTTAAGACCTTCGCCGACAATACACACACACACACACACACACACACACACACACACACACACGACTGCAGTCACATGCAACTCAAACCGTTCTTACATTTTGAAGTAAAACGTTCAAGAACATTTTGACATTTCCCCTTTAATTGTTATCTGCAAAGTTATAAAACTTTATTGGAATCAAATAGGAAACTTACAAGAATAACATTTTTTGACATAGTCTCCTTGCATTTCAATGCACTTGGTCCATCATTGTACAAGCTTCCTGATGCCCTCTTAAAAGAAAGTTCTTGGTTGAGCTACAAGCCAGGAATGCACTGCTTCTTTCACTGCTTCATCCGAGGCAAATTGACGGCTTCTTAATGCCTGTTTGAGTGGACCAAACAAGCGACAGCCAGAAGAGGCAAGATCGGGACAATATGAAGGACGATCCAGTATTTCATATTTCAGTTTCTGGAGCGTTTCAGCTGTGTGGGTTGCAGTATGCAGACGGGCATTGTTGTGCAACAAAACAACACCTTTCCACAGCAATCCTGGGCATTTGCTTAGAATTGCAGGCTTTTGCCCGGCAGTAAGCATCTCACTGTAACATACACTGTTTATTGTGTGCCCCTTCCCCATAATGTTCGAGTACTGGACCTTGTGCGTCCCAAAAACCTGTAAGCATCAGCTTTCCTGCAGACGGTTGGGTCTTTAACTTTTTCTTGCACGGCAAAATTGGATGTTTCCATTCCATACTCTCATAATGACGGATCCAGTAGTGATCCTATCTGAGAAGTTGTCCCCTTCATTACCATAGCGATCCAAATGTTTTGCTGAGGTCCAAGCGCATTTGTTCATGCAACTGTGCGAGTTGTTTTGGGACCCACCTTGCACAAACTTTATGAAACCCAAGTCTGTTGTAAATGATTTCGTAGGGAGAACCATGACTAATTTGCAGATGTACCACTTTGTCAATATTAATCATCTGTCCAAGAGAATCATTTCAGGTGAACGCTCAATGGTTTCTTCATTTGTGGTGTCCGGCTCCTTCATCATGTGTAACACTTGTGTGACCATTGCGGAATTTTTCAATCCATTTGTAGACACTCCATTATGGCAAAAACACTGTTTCCATACTGTACCGAAAGTATTCGATGAATTTCGTCCCCTAATACACCTTCCAACCACCAAAAATGGATCAGTGAACGTTGCTCTTGTTCGGTGCAAATAGACAGCGGAGCAGCGATAACTAAACTAATCTAATACCTTGAAAATTGCAAAGATATAACAACAAATAAACAAAGCATGCGTCATCAACTAAAATGACAGCTATCAAAATAAACAAAAATATAACTAAACTGCAGATGATAATTGACTTACCCTCATATATTACATATGTATTTATATATTAGACTATGTAAATAAAACAGAAAGAAACTTCCACATGGGAAAAATATATTAAAAACAAAGATTCCAAGACTTACCAAGCGGGAAAGCGCCGGCAGACAGGCACATGAACAAAACACACAAACACACACACAGAATTACGAGCTTTCGCAACTGGCAGTTGCTTCGTCAGGAAGGAAGGAAGGAAGGAGAGGGAAAAATGAAAGGATGTGGGTTTTAAGGGAGAGGGAAAGGAGTCATTCCAATCCCGGGAGCAGAAAGACTTCCCTTAGGGGAAAAAAAAGGACAGGTGTACACTCGCGCACACACACACACACACACACACACACACACACACACACATATCCATCTGCACATACACAGACACAAGCTTGTGTCATTTTTTTCCCCTAAGGGAAGTCTTTCCACTCCCGGGATTGGAATGACTCCTTACCCTCTCCCTTAAAACCCACATCCTTTCATTTTTCCCTCTCCTTCCTTCCTTCCTGACGAAGCAACTGCCAGTTGCGAAAGCTCGTAATTCTGTGTGTGTGTTTTGTTCATGTGCCTGTCTGCCGGCGCTTTCCCGCTTGGTAAGTCTTGGAATCTTTGTTTTTAATATATATATTAGACTACATATATTTAAAAAATATACAGCCAATGCCTGTCCTAATGTTTATTAGAGCATCAAGTAAAAATCTGAAATAAATTGCTGACAAACGTTCAGAGATTTTTGTGAACATTTCTCCTTGATTCATATTAGATGTATATTTATTTACCACATATATTTAAAAAACATGTTGCCTAGGGCCACCTGCAACTTTATACGAGTATCATGTAAAAGCAGAAACTTTATTGCCCAAGAACTAAGAAATACGTAACATATGTCCATGCAAAAGTGTATAAAAGTATCATGTATAATTTTGAAATAAATTGGTTAAGAACTTTTCGCCATATTTTCCAACTACATTTTCTCCTTAAGTATTACATACATAGGGTGAAGCAAAAGTCGCGCACTTTGGCTTTGCTGCGCGAGTCCTCACATGCCAGCAATAAAAAAAATGTCTGTCACAAAACTTTGTCCCCAGCAAGTACATCCGGCAGAAAAAGGACATTAAAGATTGGCAATCTGGAAACACTGTAATCACATGTATGGTAAGTACCTCGGTCAGCACATATTGTGCTGTACCGTTGGTGCAGTGGATAGTTTTAGGTTAGTGTTCAGGAGGTCGATTGTTCGATCCGGGGTTGAGGCACATTTTTTTTATTTGGTAAATGTAGCCCAGGAGGTGCAGCATCTGACATCTTAATAGTCAACAGAGACTGCAGCAGTCCTCTAGAAAACATTTGCATTTACATACTACAATCGTAGAAATGGAAGACTGGCTAGTTTTCAAAGAAGCTCTTTCCACATCATGCGCATGAATTTATTGACACCACTTCATCTACTAGGTGCGAAACCTGTTTTCTTTGTACCCTCCTCCAATGGTCCTACAAATTAGTAACAACTGTTATTCTTGTCTCGTTCGAGTCCATTACATTTTGTTAGGGCCATACGTTACCAGTAGGACTAGCAACATGCTTTGCAAATGATGTCCAAACTTAGGTTACTATTTGTGTGTGTTATCACCATGGTCGCACTAATTATGCCTTTCAACACTGAGTCTGGTAACCTCCTGCTGTTTAGCATGTATCTCAATTTATTATTATTATTATTTCTACTACTACTGCTACTACTACTCCTACTATTATTCTATCAATGGGACTGTGGAAACATGACGTCTAACAGCGGCATTTCACAATTAGCAGTGTCGGGACAAATCATGAAAAACAATATCTGTCAGAGGGGTAATGCGTGTTAGGTGTAACAGTGCACAGGACTGATGGCGTGTTTATACTGTATGTGCTGTCCACCAGAAAGGGACTAGTTGTGAGTGGAGTAACGCGCCCGTGACAGAGTCCAATGTACATGGGTACACATATCGAATTTTCTCATTGTAAACATTTAAACCAGTGTGGCAGACATATGGCATGCAGAAACGATGAATATGTGGATATGCTTCTAGTTCTTGTTGCATTTGAAAACTGGGTTGGCATTGCTGTTCATGAATATGCTGTTAGATATCCTCGGTGATGCCCTTCAGGTAAAAATGTGTTTCCTCATCTGGAGCTGCACCTTCAGGAGTCAGGTTAACTCCTTCCACCATCGCGTGACAGAGGTCATCCACGGACTTGCCGTACTCCAGCTACCGAGGAAGCTATTTTGGAGGTCATACACCAAGAACCTCAGCGAAGTACTCGTAGCTTACCAAGGCAGCTGCGTGTCTTGCAAAGAACAGTCGATAACGTGCTGCACGAGCGTGGGCTGCACTCCTATCATTATGCTTTCATGCAACACCTGCATCATACAGATTGCCATCGGTGGATGCAATTCTGTGAATAGTTCCAACAACAATAGGAAGCCTATGATGACTTCGTGAACACTGTAATATGGCCGAATGAAGCAGCATTCACTTGTAAGGGTGTCTTCAATATGCAAAATGCCCACCATTGATGTGAGGATAACCTGCACGTCACCTGCAATCGTGGATATCAAGTTCGGTTTGGTATCAATGTTTGGGCCAGAATATTGGGTGTCAGATGTTTGGGCCATAGAGGTTGCCTGCATGAAGATATCATGCATTCCTCTCAAACTATATGCCTGATGTGCTGTAAGATGTTCTATTACATGTTCGGCAGAGGATATGGTTCCAACATGATGGTGCACCTCCACACTCTGGAATTAATGTGCGACAATATTTGGACAGAATATTTCAAGGGCAACGGCTCACACGTGGAGGTCCAGTTGAATGACCACGTGTTTACCTGACCTAAATCCCCTGGATATCCACCTGTGGGGACACCTGAAGGAGCAAGTGTACTTTAGTCCGCTGATGAATGTGCAAGAAGTGGTAGTGCGTGTTATGCTGATTTTGTTACTGTGGACACAGCTTTGCTGCGAAGGGTCCAGAGCTGTATGATCCAGTGGGTTGCGCACTTTGAGCATCTGTTGTTCTGAGGACAACATATTCTGTTGTGAAGATCATGTAGTCATTAATATAGACATTATTATTGTCACTGTTTGCTAATGTGCAACATCTGAGCGCTCATATTAAATGTATATAAATGAAAAGTAGATGTGTTATTGTATTGTGCTCTCAACTTTAGTATTTCGAAATTGATATTGTTTTTGTAGTTATTCTGTCCTATGACAGGTCTTTGTTTCAATTGTCTATTTCTTATTTGTCTAACAATGTATTTGTTATGTTCAGCGTTACAAAATGTTGTAAATCTAGGATACATGTGACCTAAGAAATGGTGCATATTACAGTATGAAATGTCAGAATAAAATTAGCAAGTAAAAAAAAAATGCGCCCCAACCCAGGATCGAACCCTTGACCTCCTACATGCTAACCAAAAACTGTATCCACTGCACCAACTGTACAGCACAGAGGTACTTACCATACATGTGGTTAAAGTGGGTTACAGTGTTGCCAGATTGCCACTCTTTAATGTCCTTTTTTTACCGGATGTACTTGCCAGACAAAATTCTGTGACAGACATTTTTTTTATCGCTGACATGTGAGGAGTAGCGCTGCGAAGCCCAAATACATCAATTTCGCTTCACCCTGTATATTTTACACCTTATATACCAAAAAATATCTAGCCAATGTGTCTGAATGTTTACTAGAGCACTGCAAAAATTTTGAAGTAAATACGCCACGTAGTTTTCAAGATTTTTGGTAACAATGTTAATTAATGACTTGTCTTGGTGCAGTATGCCCGTGCGTGTGTAAGTGTGTGTGTGTGTGTGTGTGTGTGTGTGTGTGTGTGTGTGTGTGTGTGTGTGTAATATTTATTAGAGCACTGTGTAAAAATTTGTAGTAAATCGATCAAGAATTTTTAGGGAATTTTGATAACTTTAACAATGAGTTGTCTTTATATAGAATAAAATACTGTATTTATTTTAAAAAAATATGTGGCCTATGTCTGTCCAAAGGTTTATCAGACTATCATATCGACATTTACTAGAGAACCGTCTAAAAATTTCAAGCAAATCGGTCACAAACTTTTAGAGATTTTTGTTAACATTTTTATAAGTATGACTTGTCTTCGTACAAAAGTGTGTCTCTGTGTGTAAATGAAGCCAATGTCTGTCCTAATGTTTATTAAACAATCGTGTAAAAATCTTAAGTAAATCCGTCAAGAACTTCCCAAAATTTTTGCACAAAACTGTTTCCTATATATATATATATATATATATATATATATATATATATATATATATATATATATATATATATATATATACTGAGATGACAACAGTCATGGGATAACTCCTAATATTGTGTTAGACCACCTTTTGTCCGTTATAGAGCAGAAACTCGACATAGCATAGATTCAATAAGTCGTTGGAAGTCCCCTGCAGAAATATTGAGCTATGCTGCCTGTATAGCCATCCATAATTGCAAAAGTGTTGTTCCTTCAAATGTTTGTAATTAGAACACAATTACTGATTTTATCCTGTAACAAAAGATACTAACTAGTCATAACAGAAATAAATTAGAAAATCAATTACATACATAAAACTAAGCACGAAAATAGATCTGGTGTTATATTCTTTAAAACTGAGGGCCAACCTTTCTCTCTTATGGAAATGCAGATTATACTCACGTATGTTAATGGTAATTAGTTAAAAGAGAACAAATTTAAGGAGGCAGATGGCAAAACAAGAGGAAAAGTAAAAATACCCCAGCTTGCTTTGTCACAGGCTATGTGGAGTCTGCACCACACTCAAACCCTACCAACAGCCTTACTAACTGAAATTAGGATTCATCTGACCAGGCCATGGTTTTCCAATTGTTTAGGGTCCAACTGATATGATCACGAGCCTGAGACGTGCTGCAAGTGGTGTCATGCTGTTAGCAAAGGCACTTGCCTAGGCCATCTGTTGCTATAGCCCACTAACATCAGATTTCACATCACTGTCTTGATGGATACATTCGTTACACGTCCCACACTGATTTCTGCAGTTATTTCATGCAGTGTTGCTTGTCTGTTAGGACACACCTCTACGCAAATGTCACTGCTCTCAGTCATTAAGTGAATACCTTTGGCCAATGCGTCTTCCATGGAGAAAGGTAATGTCTGAAATTTAGTTTTCTCGCCACATTCTTTACATTTTGGATCTCGGAGTATCGAATTCCCTACTGATTTTCATAATG
Organism: Schistocerca gregaria; assembly: GCF_023897955.1. Taxonomy (NCBI): domain Eukaryota; kingdom Metazoa; phylum Arthropoda; class Insecta; order Orthoptera; family Acrididae; genus Schistocerca; species Schistocerca gregaria. Next base: position 766,940,958 of record NC_064920.1, read on the forward strand.
GAATGTCCTATGTATCTAACACCAACTATCCGACTACCATTTCGCATTCAGAGTTTGTTAATTCCTGTTGTGCGGCCATAATCACATTGGACACCTTTTGACAGAAGCTACTACTTAAGAAAAAAGTTGCTGCTTCCCCAGTTATAGTAACTTACTCCTGTTTATCAGAAGTAATTGCAAAAAATATCAGTCATTTGTGCCATTACCTTCATCGACATTATGTCTTTTTTGGTGTCTTGTCTCAGTTTCAGTGTATACCAACAAATTAACATGAGCGGAAATCATTCACAGTGAAGAAATTCTTGATTTCATTACCATAACAAAAGAACAATTATCAGTGAATAATTCTCAAACGTACATGAAACTTAACTTACTAGATTACAAAAATTACTGCAAAAAATAGCAATTAATTGCAAAACTTGCTCTTTGATAATTTTACTTGCCTAGATGTCTTTTTATTGTATAGTCAAAGCTACATACACTTAACAATCATATCCCATAAGTCATATTTATGATCATAATCACGGGCCTGGAAAGATTTAATAATCTTAAGCTAAACTTTTTAATAATTTTTAGAGACTATATATTTCGTACAGCAGTTTCACACTTTATTACACATATATGATACAAATATCTGTTGATCAAACAATCATCACAGTTGTATTTATTACAACAAATGTGCTAAATGTTTAATTACAAACATTCTAAATTACACATTTGAAACATAAATAAGTCACCTGACTTGGTTTTCTCCTAATAAGGAAACACAGAGATGCACAGAACGTCCAACACACATGTAAATATTATAGACACAACATATCAAGTTTCCTCAAGAACAGCCATGTCATCAAAGAGACTGTCATATTCAGCGACAATTTGAATATCATCATCACTATCCACTTTTTGATCATTTTGTTTTTCTTCTTCTTCTTTAATGTCTGGGAGTATCATCTGAGACCTCACCAGGACACAATTAAGTTTCATTTTTTGGTACCCCTGCAATGAAAATAATGTATTATGCCAGATTCATTTAAAATACTAAACATGTCTCATCATATCTTTCATTCACAGCAACTGTACTTCAATCACATGAAGAATCGTACGGTTTAATGGTTAATTTACTGTCCATATAAAAGGGAGTTAGAACGGAAAAATTTTGTGTTTGTATTGGTAGCACTGTCAAAAACAGTATCTTATTATTTCATAGTATAAACATGCGTTGTATGTCAAAATGCTGTTTTGCCAAGGAAAAGTGACGAAAAGATTGGTAAATCTCTCAAAAAGTAAAGTATGACGCCAATACAAAGTGTTTTTAAGAAACATGGGTTTCATGGTAATAGATTTTCGAATAAATGGAAACACTGTGTTCAACATGTGGCATGTGAAGTTACAGACAATGAAATACAGGCAAACTTGTCAGTATCTAGAGAAACATCCACTAGTGCTTCAAAGATTAAAGTAAAACATTCTGATACACAGTTTTCTGAAAATGAAAGTAATGTAAATGTTAGGTTAGGTTACGTTACGTTCTGATAGATTTACTCATCCTAACAAGAGTGTTAGGCAGATGTGTGTGTTGTAAAATATGGAGGGCCAGTAGTTTACATAAATACAGTGAGGTATCAAATGGACTAGCCAGGAAACCTATAATTAATTGTGCCAGTTGTAAATATACTTATTCATTTTGGAATTTTGTTCAGTGTGAAGATACTTATTCCGAGGTAAATGTTAGGTGATTTTATGGATTGAGAGCTATCGGTAAAGGACACACTGCAGCAGAAACAATGTTTGCTGTGATGAATATGCCACGCCCAGCTTGCAGGATTTATTGGAGCTGCTGTGGAATCTGTCGCGTGTGAGTCAATGAAGGGTGCTGCAAAACAAGCTGTTGAAATAATGTGACTGACATACCAGTAGCTTTTGATGGCAATGGCAGAAGCGCAGCTACAGCTCTAAGAATTATGTTGCTACGGTGACCAGTGTGGATACTGGAAAGGTAATAGATTTCCAGATTTTAACCAAACATTGCTATAATTGTAAATCAGGGAATGAAGAAGGGCATATCTGTGACAGAAATTATGAAGGAACAAATGGTGGTATGGAGGCCTCTGCAGCTACTGAAATTTTTAGTCGATCTATGAGGGAAAGGGAAGTGTGTTACACTAAGTTCTTACATGATGGAGACAAAAGCATATAACAGTGTAGTAGTTGCTCAACCTTATTGTGAGAAGATTATCACAAAACTGGAATGTGTTGGTCATGTCCAGAACAAGGTGGGCACCAGGTTGAGGAAGTTGAAACAAAGTTTGAGAGACAAGAAACTTTCTGATGGTAAATCCATAAGAGGCAGGCTGACAGACAAAATGACTGATGAACTACAGCATGGATATCATAAAACCTATTTACAGAGACCTGACCAATCCTGAATTAATGAAGTGTCTGCATGGTCAGACTCAAAATCCCAATGAGTTGTTCAATAATCTTGTACAGACTTCCTTATCAAAAAATTTTTGTTGTTGAAATGAAGACACTAAAGTGGGGGGTCAGTGATGCTGTTATTGCTTTTAATGATGGCAACACTGGTAGGGTGAAGTGCTACAGCATACGGAAATTAATCCTGGAGCAAACTGCATCAGAGAACTTGAACGGATGGACAAAATTCGCATTGATAAAGCAGAAAATGCAGCACAGTTGGCTACTAAGGAGCCCTGAAAGAAGGAAAGAATAAAAAACTTGGAAAAAGATCAGGGGGATGACATAGAGTATGGTGCAGGGTGCTTCTGAGTGTCTAAAAATAAAAAATCAAGCATATACTGAGTTACAGTCTTTTGAAACTTTAGAAGTCATTCCTGAAAATTAACATTTTCTGTTGCATTTTTCCCTAACTCTCAGAAACCACTTCGAGTAAAGTATTCAAATTTTCAGGGAGTAATAACATACATATCCTGAGTCTACTGTACTAAAAGAAGAACATAATGTTATGTATAATTAAAATCATTTAGGATAACATACTGTAATACTGTGCCCTGCCCGTGACGTAATAAGATACTATTTTCCTTTCCTATTGAAATATCAAGAGTTAAAGATGTAATTTAACCACTGAGTCAACGAACTGCGCTGCAAGTCAGCGAATAGGTACGCCTAGGATAATGAGAGTGGCATAGCATTACCATCTGTATTTTGTTCTATATAAGTATGCGTGCTTGTCTTTTCTTTCTCTTCTTTAGTCACGCACCTTTCTGACAGCATCTTACTCTATCAGACTCTTATTTTCTTCAAATGAATTGAAATTGTATTCCTGTTAGGAATTTTTTCATTGTGCCATTGTTACCGCCAATTGCGATTACTGATATGACTTTACTATGAATACTTTTTTCTTTTGCTCCAGAGTCGGGCTAAGATTACTGTTATTTCAACGTATTTGGCCAGAGTACGACAAAAATTCTTTGTTATATTCAAAACTGTGAGATGTCAGATGTCAGATGTCAGTATAAAAAACTTCTTTCATTAAATAATAATTATTTAATTTGGCATTTCTGCTTTAATTTCATAGTAACGATTATCAATCCACACTTTATAAATGTTACAGATTTTGCTTTACTACAATTTTTCTTACGTTGCCAACACAATACCCCTGAAATTAAATTAAACTATTCTGAATTTTCTCACAAGGCGAGAAGACAGTTAGTAATTTCCCTGAGATTATAGAAACCCAAATTAAACGTTTTTCAGTATGCCGCAAGTCTACCGACCTTCACTTCAGACAATAAAAAAGGTAAAAAAGAGTAGAATTAACTAAGGAGTGAAGTTTTTTTATGTAGTTCTAATATCGTGTGCATTTTCAGACAAAAAAATAATTTTCATTATGGAGACTAAGAAAGTGGCGTGTGTGTGTGTGTGTGTGTGTGTGTGTGTGTGTGTGTGTGTGTGTGTGTGTGAAATATTTATGTTCATTTTACTTTCCATTCTGTAGATTTCCATTTAATTATTTATTTATTTATTATCAATTATTATTATTGTAGAACAAAACAAAGTACACAAAATTTTAACTGTGTAATTAAAAATTGTATTTCCAAAATCAGTGGCTGAAATGCAATTATTGTAGTTGTGTAAACTCAGAACATCTAGATTAATGTCCTATAAATGTTTCATGTCAATGGCTACAGCGGTTCCTGAAATACAGGGAAGCCAAGTCACTAAATTTCACACTGTTGGGTTGGGGCATTCCAACTCCCTTTAATAATTTATTTTGAAAAGAGGGGCACATAAGCATGGTCAGCTAAACGTAATTGTTCTAATATTTGTTTTCTGCTGTTGAGAAAGAGCTCTTGATTTCAAACACTAGACTGACACAGAGTATTTAAGATATTTCATACTCCTTTACAGATTCTTGTATACAATCACAGGCAACATAATTTCATGATAGCAATAATTACAAAGACTTGAATTTTCTACTTAATTTATAGTTCCAAAGTTATACTACACAATCAGTTATCAAGTATGCTATAATAATCTAAAATTACAGCTAGAGGCTATGGCCAATTGGCATCACAGCGTGGAAGTGGGGCCATGGGCACGGGAGATGGGGATCCAAGTAATCCAAACATTCTATGGTCTAATGTTACATTCACAAAAATTATTACCTGAAAAGAAAGTATATGTACCTGAAAATAGAGTATAGAATTTCTTTTTCATGAAACCTCATCAGAGGTGGTGAACATGGCCCAAAAAAATCCTCAAATTAGCAAAAAATAGTTTTTCTTAAATAAGTAAAAACTATGACTTTGAGTGAAAAAAATGTAAAACATGAAAGTTGTAGACTTTAAAAAATTCTATGGATTGCTTTTTTGTAACTAACAGTTGCTTTCTTGTGTTTCAATAGACATAAAAAAGTTAAAAATCTGGCTCACTATAACTTGTTAATATCCATGTTCTCAAACTCCCTATTTGCTGTTAAGTAGCACAAGCGCGTGAGCGAGTGAGAGAGTGTGTGTGTGTGTGTGTGTGATATATATATATATGCATGTGCTTCTGATGATTGGCTAGATCTGCTCAGGGGATGGCCATACAATAACAGTTTTTCAGCTTATTTTCTTTGCAAAGTGTTCTGCTTTATCAATTGCAAGTATTAAAAAATGACTTTGAAAACCTTGCACTTTTGTTGGGAATGTTATTATTAACTATACGAAATAAATTTAAAAAAAAAAGAAATTGCTGACAACTAGATATAAAAAAGTCTAGTGAATGGCATTAACATTTTACAGCAATGCCCTTGATGGAGGTTAATGTTGAGTACCTACATCTTCAAGAAAAAATACTAGGATATGTTTCACTGATTTTTAGCATTAATTGAGTAATAAAGTGAAGCATGTAAGTGTGGAATGTGTCAGCTGCAGCAGGCAGTGGTGTGGGGGCAACTAGCACATGCTTACTTAATCTTTCATAACTTGGCTTCTGGACAATTTAGAAAAATCCTTTAGTACTTACTCTTTGGTAGCTTGAACAAGATAAACACGAATGTTACAGTCACTTTTGCCATAGAAGCAAAATAGCCCAAGAAATATTTAATTTTTATTTAATTTACATTTTGACTATTTTTATCATCATTTTAACAATTTTGTATCTGTTTTTTTTTCATGTAATAAATTAAATGTTTTGCTTAATTAATGATACTTATGATATACTTGTTGCTGGTTTCTTTAGCACTTACTTCATTACTTCAGTATTTAATTACTTTTAGTAAAGAAATTAAATAAATGCAACATATCAGGATTAGTTTAAATTTTTTTATTTATTTACACATTTATTGCTTGTTACATCTCCATATTGCTTGGACTTAAGTTTCTGAGGGGTCAATTAGAGGCCTCTCAGCTTCATCTCATGAGCAGGTTTCAGGCACTGCCTGTGTCTGATAAAGATCCCAAGCCTAACGCAATTTCTTACCCTATTTCAGTGGAAGCCTACCAGCCTGCATGATCTAGGTAGTCCCAGAAGGTGAGATTGGGGAGTTCTAAAATTAGGTGCTTAATAGGGCCTCTTAGGGATAGGCTGTCAATAAGGAAAAATCCAGAGTGCACTCTGAGTGCATACAGGGAGGAGACTTCCCAGATGTAGAATAGGTGCTTCTGGATGGCTTGAAGCACACAGAGTGCAGCCAGCCGCAGGTGGTGGCTCTACATCTACACGATTACTCCACAATTCACTCTTAAGTGCTTGGCAGAGGGTTCATCCAACCATTTTCATACTACTTCTCTACCATTCCACTCTTGAATGGTGTGTGGGAAAAAGGGACACCTAAATCTTTCTGTTTGAACTCTGATTTCTCTTATTTTATTATGATGATCATTTCTTCCTACATAGATGGGTGTCAACAAAATATTTACGCATTCGGATGAGAAAGTTGGTGATTGAAATTTCGTAAATAGATCTCGCGACAAAGAAAAACCGCCTTTGTTTCAGTGACTGCTACCCCAACTCGCGTATCGTATCAGTGACACTCTCACGCCTATTGCACGATAACACGAAACGAGCTGCCCTTCTCTGCACTTTTTTGATGTCCTCCGTCAATCATACCTGGTAAGGATCCCATACCGCACAGCAATATTCCAGCAGAGGACGGACAAGTGTAATGTAGGCTCTCGCTTTAGTGGGTCTGATGCATCTTCTAAATGTTCTACCAACAAAGCGCAGTCTTTGTTTCGCCTTTCCCACAATATCAACTATATAGCCTTTCCAACTTAAGTTGCTTGTAATTGTAATTCCTAGGTATTTAGTCGAATTGAAAGCCCTTAGATTTGTGCGATTTTTCGTATAACCAAAATTTATCGGATTTCTTTTAGTACCCATATGGATGACCTCTCACTTTTCTTTGTTCAGTGCTAATTGCCACTTTTCGCACCATACAGAAATTCTCTCTAGATCATTTTGTATTGTCAGTACCAATGATGTGTGTTGGTTCTGAATGGAAGTGATTCGTTCTGGTTTTGGGCTGCTATTTGAAGGGTATAGAAGGCCAGTCTTGTTGGCGAGATGAAGGCAGAGCTCAACATCTGTAGTATTGTTGAAAGGATTAACTGCAAACCTTTGGTACTGAACTGAGTGGAGGATCTAAATGAGAGGCTCAAATGGTGCTGCAGCTGTGTGAGCTGCAGATTCCTCGACTTGCGCCATACAGTGGTGGGTTTTCTGATTCCACTTAATACATCAGGGATCCACTAAACACACGAAGTGCGTACACGGGTAGCAGAGGCTATGTGGAAAGGACTGGGTGGCTTTCTTTTTAGGTCAGAGGGTCTTGTAAAACTATGGGAAGGGCGTTAGTCTAAAAGTATGAAGGGCGTTAGTCTAAAAGTATGAAGGGCAAACACATGGAGAGGGTAGACCTAACAACAACTGGTATTGCAGTTTCAACTGTCACAGCAGTGTTGGAAAATAACACAGCTCCAAGCACTAAAAAAAAGCACTGGAGCTCAGATCATTATAGGTACCGAAAGCTGGCCAAAATGTTAACATAGGATATAAGGTGTTATAAAAGGGCAGATTAAATACATACAGTTGATGGTAGAGTGTTTATTGCTGTCACAAGTATTTTACCTTCTAGTGATTTTGAAGCAGACAATTCTGTGAGTCAGTATGGGTTCTGACAACCAGAATAACTGAGTATTAGTGACCAAAAGATAGTTGTACTGGGAGGAGCAAATCAAAGTGGCCCAGATGAGTGGATACCACTTTGGCAGCATTAATGGAGGAGGAAAAGACCTACAGTTACTTCCAACAGGATGGAGCAACTGCCCACACAGCCGGCCAAACCTGGAAACACATTTACACAATCTTCTCAGTTGTTAACTGAGGTCAGTCTGGTCACAGCCCTAGCTGATCACCCAGGTCACCTGATCTGTCAGCATCCAATTACTTTGTGGGGGAGACTTCAAGTGTAAGATATGTCGCAACAATCCTTGTGGCCTCCAAGAACGGCCGCAGAACTTTATGGATGAAACTGCAGCAATTCCAGCAACTTTGATTTGCTTTCAATAACTTGATGACCAGGACCCAAAAGGGCTAACAGATGAATGGTGGTCAATTTCAACATATACCACAGTCAGGTTAGTACTGCATTTCCTTCCTTCTGCTGTGCTTCTTTGTACCCTGGAACTCTGTTCTCCAGACCATTTTTATTTGCCCTAACCTACAGCATGACTGAATACTGTAACACCCAAATCCACCAAAAATAAATGCATAATATATCTATTTAAAAAAACAAATAAAAATTCGCTCAAGAGATAACTCCCATTCCTTCCAATCTGACAATGTAAGCATACATCTACATCTACACAGATATTACACAAGCCATCGTATGGTGCATGGTGGAGGATACCCTGTTCCATACTAGTTATTTCCTTCCCTCTTCTACCCACAAATAGAGTGAGGCAAAAATGACAGTCTATACGCCTCTGTCTAAGCCCTAATTTCTCATATCTTATCTTTGTGGTCCTTATGAGCAATGTATGTTGGGGGCAGTAGAATCGCGTGGCAGTCAGCTCCAAATGCTGGTTCTCAAAATTTTCTCAATGGTGTTTCTCGAAAAGAGCTTCGCCTTCCCGCCAGGGATTCCCATTTGACTTCACAAAGCATCTCCATAACACTTATATGCTGTTTGAGCCTACCAGTAACAAATTTAGCAGCCTGCCTCTGAATGGTGATTGAGAGATATATACCAAATAAATTAATAAGAGATGGCACTGATCCTGCACGAAACATAATGCACCACAGCATTATGCTTACTACCTGAGCCCCCATATTATTCTGTTACTCGCTCCTGTGAGCAGGAACGCGTTACGCAGATTTTGGTGTCACTCACGTCCATCTAGAAAAGTTTTTACTGAGTTTAACAAAGGCGATGTTGGCCTGATATATTTGACAATGCTCTTTGGCTACACTGACTAAAGGATCCTTCTAAGAAATACCAAATGAAGATAACCTGAAGGTGCCTAAATAAGGTGAAACGCGTATTCAACGATGCCCTTTGGCTACACTGACTAAAGGATCCTTCTAAGAAATACCAAATGAAGATGTATTTGTTCTCTGTTTTCTATGTAGATAACCTGAAGACTCCTAAATAAGGCATAACGCATAGTTGAAAAATAAATAACAAAAACTGCATACAAGACTGTTTGTAACCAGTACTAAATGTACTAGCATTCTGCAGTAGAAGTAACATACATATTCAATGACTTCTTTTTTACTTCCATTAGAAGGAACAAAGTAAACAATGGTTGCAGTTTTTTAATTCAGTGTCAGGGCTTCAGAGTTGGTGAATTAAGTCTTGAAATAAGTGAATTTTATGTCTAAATAGTTCCACCTTTTTTTTTTTTTTTTTTTTTTCAAATAGAGGTACTAAAATTTTTACTTGCAATGGCAGCGAATTTGGGACAAAAACTAACTACTATTTTGCTTAAAATGAAAATTGAGATACTAAACAAACATGATACAAAATAAAAGTTAAACACAGAAATTTGTAAATATTTAGACACTGCTAATTCTACACTGTTGATGATGTTTAAACATAGGGAAAAAATTGTAGCAACATTTGAGTGAACCGTATATTTGAGCCAGAGAGAAAATGAATAAGAATGAGAGAGATCAATGCAAAGACTGCTTTGCTCATTTGATTCAAATAAGCAACCTCTCAGAATGTCCCCTTTATGTTGGAAGGAACTAACGAACTTTAACACAAATGTGTAATGAATTTTCTGAAAATTAAGACAAGCTGGAGCATTGCATTAAAAGAAATGACAGAGTTAAAAACAATTTATTGACTCTGGCTACGAGTATGTACATTCTACATTGCTTTCAATATTTGAACAATACAACAAGAAAAATTTCTTCAACTCTGATCAGCCTGGCGTACTTTACCAAGGTGTACCCAGCAAGACTATAATTTGAGGAGCAATCTTTCCCAGGGGAAAAACACCAAGGAAACAATTACAGTATTGGTACAATTAAGTTTACAAACATAATGTTTAAAAAAATGTAAGAACAATACAAGCTGAATATATGGTAGACAAAAAACAGTGGATGGTAGCAGCTATGATCACTGATTGATTAAAAATCACAATCCTCTCCAATACTTTGTGCAAAATCTGTCTTAAGTGAAAGTGAATGAAACTAAATGTACAATACAATGTTTATACAATAACCTGTAGTAATGGCTTTCATCACTTCTTAAAAATCACAGATGTGTAACAGCAAATAAAAGCTCATCAAAAAAATTGAATTGGTATCTGGGTACAAGGTAATCGAGCTATTTTCCAACACGCTATGATCATAAGTTGTTTGTTCAAAACATGTGTTTTTGAGATATGATCCTTTGTGCTCACCCAGAAAAAAGCAAAAATTGAAGAATGTGTTGAGTTAAACCAAAAACATCACAGCAGCTACGTGGTTAAACCGTAAGCATACATGTGCTCTGCTTAATGATAAATTTTGGCACTATTTCTTTTATTGTTCAACACCTTTTTTATGAGCCGCACTTCATATGCTCAGCCCTGTTAAAGTGTTATTTTAGACTTGATGAGAGAGAAACAGAGATGTGAGAAAATGAGTTTGCTTCTGCAATTGACGTTACAAGCTTATTACAAGTCGGTTCGGTGAATTTCCGTACACAGTGTAAAATGTAAATTTGAAAGAAAACTCAGGTTCTACAGTTTTGCTTCATGCCCTCTATCAATGCTGCGCAGTGTGTGTGGTCCAAAGAATATACATGCTTAGTGTATGTAGTTGTTGCAACTGTATTGTGTCATACTTGAACACCGAAATCTCTAAAATGTGCTGTCGCAAAACTCTTATTCTATTTCCATGTGACATCTCTGACATAGTACATCATCTGCACAAACAGTATATTTTCAGCACTTCACAAAATGCTTTCACCTCTACCTGCACTCTGGTTGTTGAAGGGTCACTCCCCTCTCCACACATCCAGTAGGTGAACTCATTTTAGTGTGTTAGTGTGGCGTGATGGCCGCACTGGCTATTGGGTGACTTAACAAGTCGCCAGCCAATAAGAGTTCACTAGGCAGAAATGGGCAATGTTTCCTTGAATATGACGAGCACATTCTTTGAGACTGTGTTCAGACTTAAAAGGTGGTTGATTGACACTGTTGCTGAATACAGAACATTGGAAATATGTGCAAGAAGATGAGACTGAGTTATACATGCACAAGGAAACGTGGTGGCTGGTCCCCTTCATCACATATTGGCTTGGTCTGGAACACTTGGCATTGACTGACTTGTTTTTCGATTACTGCTGCAACCTAGCAGTAGTTGTATCATAATCGCGCAATGAAGCTTAAATATGCAAGTTGTGTTGGTAACACTGAACGTGGATTACGTCAGCATTTCCTCTCTCATGTCTCCCCTCTCCACAACGGCATAAAATACCCCCTTAACTCTGCTGCCATCCGTGTTGCCATCCATTTGTCTTTTGTGCCACTTATAACTCATTCAGTCACATTAAATGTCAGTAGGACGGAAACGGTATGAAGTCAAACAAGATGCCGAGTAAGAACTTAGTATTGAGGTAAACCTTACTAGGAAGAATCAGGGAATTTTTAGCATTATCTTTATGTGTTTTTCACAGAGGCCGAGAATTTATGGTGTAGAGCTGAGGAAAATGAAAAATCGGAGAACATAAAATTGAAGTTGCACTGCAAAACAGTTGTCTTGTTCATATGCAAATCATATGAACACGACAACTGTTTTACAACCATGAGTCAAGGCAGTAAATAAAATATGAAATTGCAAGACTGAAAGCAATTACTCCAAAATTATTTACTCAAATTTAAAGAAAAAGAATATTTCACCAGCAGTTTATTAGATGCACTGCATATGTGACAGGCTGCCTGGAATGCGGTGATACCAACGAAGGGTGACACTGGCTTTCGTTATGGGGGTTCGAAGTATCAGATTCACTGGCATCTCGATGATCAGCGGACACTGACACTGAGCTGACTTTTATTGAAATGTCTGGGAAAGTTTTTACATCATTAAACCCTCCTACAGCCTCACAAGATGAATTTGTTGCAGTCCATAATAATGTGTGTACAGTGCTAATTATGACTGATGGAGACTTCTGGAGTCCATACAGAGGTCAAAACCTAAAAAGCACATTGCAGTTCGTGTGCACACTACTTCAAAATTATGAAACATAACTAATAGTACATTCAGATATTTAGATGTGTGTTTGAATGGAGAAATGAATATACAACAATTTGTTGTAAAGTTTAATGCAGAAAAAAGCTCAGCAAAGAACCCCCCCCCCCCCCTCCCCAAAAAAAACTGTATATGAGCTTTTAGTGTATTGTAAGTCACTACAATAGTAAATTTTAGCAATAACTCAAATTGTTGTAATGCATTAAAATTTGATGAAACAAAAAATTCAATATTTCTTTTTTCGTGCATCATTTAACATGAAAAAATATTTAGGTCTCTTCTGTTTTGTGTTTAATATTTATCGCTAAAGCATAAAATACTGACAAACTGCTTGTTGCCTATACTTGTGGGTACAGGTGTCTGCCAAAAGTGACAAAAGTAAAATAGAAATCTAAAAAAACAAAAAGGGTATTTCAAACAAGAGTATTACAGTTCACAAAATTAATGGAAAACGCTAAACGGCAGATCATGATCTATTTCCCTGTACTTTTATTTCATTTCGACTGATGTTATGATTTTTCTCACTAATGACTACTTTTCTTCCTTGCGCCAATTCCTTCAAGTAATTATCACCTCAAGTTAAATCAGCTATTAAGGACACGAGAGAGGCAGAAATAAATGATGATAACTGACATTTTGATGAAAACAGACATACAATCTTATATTTAATTTTAATAAGGTCGTCAGTTTTCAAACCTCAAATGGTAGACAGGAGTACACAACTTTATTTTCCTGGTCACTTCAGATTGGTGATGTACATAATAAGAGCTACCAACAGAACATGGCTGGCAACTCTCGTTCCAGTAAGCAGTGAAGTCAGTGGACGAAGTCAATTGTTAATCTGCTTTGCGGCTGCAAAAATAACAATTCATGTTCTATGGTATTCAAAGACATTTTACAGTAGGGAATTATTTTTGACTTGCTAACTGCAGAAGTCAGAATGCAAAATGAAATGTAAACCCAAGCAACTTGTAAATGTGTTTGATTGTAAGATTCTAGGTATAGCATAGTCATAGAGTACATTAGTTTCATAACTATGGTAAGGAAATTAGTGACATCTTCCTCATGATACTTCCCATACTTCCTGAAGTGGTATTCCGGCACCCACACACCCTAAACAATATCCTGGTCCATCCCTATATAATTCCCACTCCTGACTGCTTGGCAAAGCAGTCATATCCCTGTGGAAAACCCGGCTGCAAGACCTACATGATTAACCCAATCAGCATGTCTTACGCTAGTCCTGTCACAGGCTTATCCTATTCCATCTGTAGGAGGGCCGTGTGAAAACAGCCATGTCATACATCAGCTCTACTGCAATCTCTGTACAAAATTTAATATGACAACCAACCAGATGTCCACCACAATGAAAGGTACAGAGTTGAGTAGTCAGAGATAGAACTTGCTGCTGCGCATAGCATGCTCAAGTTCAATGGCTGCTGCACAAACTGTACCATCCAGATCATTCCCCACAAATCCAGCTTTTCTGAACTCTGCAGATGAGAGTTATCCTTGGAAGACATCCTTCATTCCCTTAATCTTCCTGGCCTCAATCTCCACTAACCCACTGCACTCTCAAAATTCACTCCTACACATCAATGCCATCATGCACTGCACAAACTTTGTTGTTGTTTTGAAAGACCTTTGATGTGCAGCAACATGTACGCTGCATATGTTCGTATTACGAAGGTATAAATTCGGATTCCACCAAGCACCGCATGTTACTTTCTGAAGCATTGAAATAAAGATTGCGATGTGCTTTTGTAAGCCAGTCATAGCTTCTTTCACGTGATCTCACCAGCTGACGACCGCACACACAAATAAAAAAAGTTAATGGTTTAAATTAATATACATAGCGTTCACATATAATATTGGTCCCTAAGATTAATAAGCTGCAAGAGAAGCTAAGCTTGCACATATAATGTTGATCTTCTTTGCGCGTGTTACACTTTAAGACACATCACACAAATGTGCCGGTAAAATTTTTTAATAATGACCTAAATGTCTAATCTTCTGGGCTCAAAATTCTTCTAAACGGTCCTCCTCAAAGAGTTTATTTTTAAATGAGCGTCAAATGCTTTGTGGCTTAAGAAATTCATCGTACATTCTCGCACACATATCATCTTGAGTAAAAGGAAATTTGCTTTGAATGTAATGCTTTTCAAATCACCATTTGCAATATTTTCCCGCTACCTGTTAGAAATAGGTTCATTTCAGCAACTGAAGGAGAGCGCCAGGAAAAAAGCATCAGTGCGCTTGTGCAGCTACGATCACGCAGGAAGCCCTTATGTTCGTATGTGTAAAACACTAGAAGATCTTATATTATGTCATAAAAGAAACAAGGCATCAGAAAATGTCTACAAGAGAATCGGAATTTCGTGCACCACACTAAAATGCATAATTCGGCTTAAAGTGCACATTCATTTGTCCAGATTCGGATGTAAATTTTCTTGGAGCACCGGTACTGTATTGCCTCATGTTCGGTTCTTTATTATGGCATAATGCCATAAGAGTACTTGAAATGCAGCGAACAGTCGAAACTAGGCACAGTGTGAAATTAAACACTTCATTTCAGATAAATTGACTGCCTCAGTGAAAAAGATTAATAAAAGCCACATCTCTTTAGCGAACCTTCAAAAATAACTTCATTGGTATGCAAGGTAATTAATGCTTGACTGTCAGAAAGGTGGAAATAAAACATGAAACTAATAACATATTTTAGTCTTCCGTAATTATGCGAACGTATTTTCATGCATTTGATAGCTCCTGGTCACAAAAATCCGTTTTGTTTTCATTTAAAGTGAGAGCAATAAATGGAGAGGAAACAATAAAATCACTGACCATATATACAGGTCACATCGAGACGACACACCTCCCCACCACAACTCAGACTGCTCTATGCATCAGGCCCGGATTAACTATATTTCCGAACCGGGGCAATAGTAGATAGTGGTGCCCAGCCACATTTCTGTAACCAGAAGCAGGAGAAGGTACTACTCACACGCGACTCAACTACGCATGCGCAAGAGCCCACCCGCAATTGCTCAAACGAATCTAATTTAAACAGTTGTCACGTCACGCTCATCGGAGGCAATTTGTTGTTACCAAGCATTGCATAGTCTTCATAAAGCCTTGGATGTACTTTGCTGTTGGCAGACACTTATATGAACACTGTGTTTTGTTGTTGTGTGTGGTGCTTTTCCTTCACAACTTAAGTTTTATTTTCATTTTTGCTCTCTTGTTCATGTTTTGTTGCTGCAGTGTTACTCTGCAGTAGCAGGATACAGTAATATCCTTTGTTAGAGTATTGGTTCTTACCAGTCAAAATCAGAAAAATTTAACTGAAAACTAAAACAGTAAGAAATTCCTCTAAACAATTCCCAGGTTTTTCCTGGTTTTCTCCCAGATGAAAAAATTCCCGGGTTTTTCCCGGATCTCTCGGTTGTCCTTGGTCGTATACACCCTGACAGAGTATAATTTAATCATCACTAACATTTGGTTTAAGAACTGTAAAAGAATATTGTAGATATATAACAGATATGGGGAGCTGGAAGGTTTCAGACTGATTATATAATGGTAACGCTAAGACTTTGAAACTACATTTCAAACTGTAAGACATTTCCAGGCATAGATGTGGGCTCTGACCATACTTTATTGCTTATGAAATGAAAACTAATACCAGAGAAATGGCAAAAAGGTAGAAAATTAAGGAGATGGGACCAAGATAAATGGAAAGACCATATATTGTTGACAGTTTCAAAATGAGCTATAGGGAACAATTGACTCATGCAGGGGAAAGGAAAACAACACAGGAAGAGTTGGGTAATCCTGAGAGATGAAACAGTGAAGGCAAAAAGATAAGGCTTTGTAGAAATTCTTGGATAACACAGGAGATACTAAATTAAATGTAGTTAAAGAAGCAGGCAAAGGGAAATAGATGTCTAAAAACTGAGGCTGACAAAAATTGTAAAATGGCTAAGCAGCAACAGCTAGAGGCCACATGCAAGCCTGCAGAAGCATGCATAACTACAAGAAAGATAGTCGCTGCTTGTAGCAAAATTAATGAGTTCTTTGGAGAAAAGAGAAGTGATGCATGAATATCAAGATCTCAGACAGCAAGCCATTACTAACAATGTAGGAAAGATGAAAGATGGAATGATTATATAGAAGGGCTTTGTAAGCAGAACCTCTTATAGAAAGAGAAGAGGCAACAGGTGAACATAAGGCAGGAGATATGATACTATGAGAAGTATTTTGACAGAGCACTGAAAGAGAGAGGTTACAATAAGGTCCCAGGGTAAGTGACATTTTCTCAGAATTATTGAGAGCATTTAGAGAGCCAGACATGACAAAATTATTCCACCTGTTGCACAAATATATGAGATGGGCGAAGAATATAATAATTTCAGCTCCAAAGAAGGATACACTGACAGCTATGAATACTACAGAAGCATCAGTTTAATAAGCCATGGTTGCAAAATATTGACACAACTGTTTACAGAAGAATGGAAAAACTAGTAGAAGCTGAGCTCAGGGAAGATCAGTGTGGGTTAGAAAGAAATGTAAGAACACGAGGCAATACTGACCCTATGACTTACCTTAGAAGATAGGTTAAAGAAAGGTGCAGCAAATGTTCACAGTATTTGTATCTTTTGACAATGTGGCCTGGACAACCCTGTAGGTTGCAGGGATAAAATAGATAAAATACAGGGATCAAAATGTTATTTACAGTTTGCACAGAAATCAGACTGCAATTATGATTAGAGGGGTATGAAAGGGAGGCAACGGCTGAGAACAGAGTGAGAAAGGCTTGTAGCCTATTGACGACGTTATTCAGTATGTTGATTAAGCATGATGTGAAGGAAACCACGGAGAACATTGGAAAAGCAAATGAAGATCAAGGGGAAGAAATAAAAGCTTTAAGTGCATTTCAAGCAGTGTGTTACCATAAAGCAGAACCAGCAACTGAATTTATTTATTACTGATTCCATTTTCTGGCACAGTTGTGTATAAACTTTAATGGTGACATTTTCATACCATTGCCTTCATCAAAAAGTACAATATTAATAAAAAATAAAATACAGTATGTTAATATTATGAGAAGCATAGATTGATAATCTCCTTATACAGGAGAAATTGAGTCACAGACAGCCACAACAAAATGACTGCTATACATTTGAGCCCGCAATCAAAAAGCCTTCTTCTAAAGCAGAAAACATACACACACATTCAGACAAACACAACTCCCAAACACATGACCACTCTCTCTGGCTGCTGATGTCAGACTGTGCACAACAACTGTGGCTGATGGGAAAAAGAATCTTAGATGGTGGGTGTAAGGAGTAGGCTGGGGAGGGGGGGGGGGGGAGGGGAGGGGAGGGGATGGGGAAGGCGAGCAGGGTAGGGGTGGGGGATGTGTAGGGCCGTTGTGGGAGTGTGTAGAGATATGGAGAAGACAAGGTAGTTCTGCTAGGTGCAGTTGGGTGGTTTGAGGGTTGGGATGGGGGAGGGGGGAGAAGGGGTTGGTAAAGGACAGAAGTAGAGGAGGGGAAAGAAACTAGTATGTGTGTCGGTGGAACAGAAAGTTGTGTGGTGCTGGAGTGGGAGCACGGCAGGGGATAGGTGGGTGAAGGACAGGGACCAGCAAAGGCTGAGGCCATTCACCGCCAGGGTTTCGACTATCTCTCATCATTCCAGCCCTGCTCCCAAACTCTTGCCTCCTGGCTCGTATCCCACAATCTGTAGATGCAAGACCTGTCCCATACATCCTCCCACCACCTTCTACTCGGCTCTGTTCACAGGCATCAACACCCCATCAAAGGCAGGGCAACCTGGAAAAGCAGTCATGTGACCTACAAACTAAGTTGCAACCATTGTGCTACTTTCTGTGTGGGCACGACAAACAAGAAGTTGCTGTCCACACAAACGGACATCAACAAATAATGGCCAAGCGACAGCTGGATCAACCAGTTGCTGAACATGCTACCCAACACAGCATGCTTCACAGCCTGCGTCATCTGGATCCTTTGCACCAACAGCAGCTTTTCTGAACTGCACAGGTGGGAACTCTCCATGCAATATATTCTAAATTCCCACATTCACTAAGCCGTCCCCTTTCCCGATCTTAACATTTGCTGGTCCCTGTCGTCCATCCACTTATCCTCTCCTCTGATCCCACAACAGCACTACACAGCGTTTTATTGCACCAAAGCAGTCCCCAGTCTTTTTTCCTCCTCTGAACCCCCCTCCCACCGTCAAGCCTCCTGACTGCACCTAACGGCCATCTGCTGCCCCCAACATGTCCCTGTAGGCTCCCACAAGCAACACTACTTTTTCCCTCATCCCTACCCTGCTGTCCCTCCCCCTACCCACTCCCACCACCAACATATTGCTTTCCCCATCAGGCACAGTGGCACAGTTGCTGTATACTATTGGCCTCTGCAGTGATGACGTGTGTGCGAGTTGTGATTGGAAGGCCTTTTGGCCAGGAATTCATGTGTATAGCAACCTTTTGTTGTAGCTGTCTGTGACTCAATGTCTCCTGTATGTGGAGAGCAGTGGTATATCCTTTTCATAATATTGATGTTATTCCATCCTGGACTTCCCATTGTTTGAAATACAGTATGTTACAATACATTAATAGTTTCCAAGGACACCGTATCCACAGATCACAATAGCATATACATCGGTTGTGACACATCTGTGTCTCCAATATTTGACTGTAATGTAATTTCAGGGAAGCATTTAAAAGATTTGTTCTCACACCAGGTCAACATAACAAATGTAATTAGGAGAATGTGGTTGGTGCCCTCGGTTTTCTATTTACATTTCCAAATAAACTTGACATTTTTTTTTTTTACAAGTTTTCCTCTAAAGCTATTCCAGTTTTCATCAAATTTGATTGTGACATTACATATTTGGTTAAAAATTAAAAATATATGTCTAATGTTTCATGGTAATACAATGAAACTATTTTCTATAATCATAGACGTACTGGTACCGATGAATGACGACAGTGCAGATGAACACACAGTACTTAACTGAGGGTGCTTGTCGAGTTCCCCCAACCACATTTTTTATGTTTTTATGGTATATCAACAAGTCTTTAGAATGTTCAACTGGAATTATGTTACAGTCAAATATCAGATAGGTAGTTATGTCATAACTGATGTATTGCACTATTGTGATCTGTGCATACAGAATGTTTGAAAACTATTTACATCAGAGCTGGGCCATGAGCTGCCAGTGAAGCTACTCAAGGGCAGTGTGGGCATTGTGTACTGCCATGTGGGCACGATGCAAACGCAGTTCGCATTCTGTTCTGGCAAAAAGCACTGAAGGCTACCCATAACACAAGAATCACACCAGACACTTGAGTTTGTAGTCCTATTAGTATTCTTTGCTTGTCATATTTGTTACAGTACCACAATGCAGCAATGAATACTTGTGACACAATATATAATGTGCACTGTATTTGTGGAAATGTAGCCTTAGAGACCAATCTAGAGTTACATAAAAGTGAAATATCATCACATAAGGCTTTGTATGTCAATTATTACCTTTTAAAAGGGTCACATATTTCCTATTTTGGTCAGTGAGTGAAATTTTATATTTTTTAATTTTTTTCCTGTTCAACCAGCTTGTACTTCACATTGTATTGTTCCATCTTTGTTCGAAAAACTGAAGGCAGGTACACACATTCTGATTACAACAGCAGATGACAGAAAAGTGGTTGATCAACTGCAGTTTGGTAGAGGCACAACATAGCGCCAAAAAAAAAAAAAAAAAAAAAAAAAATAGTCCTTTCACTGCATAATTCTGTAATGAGTGCTGCAAACAAACACATTGCATATGTTGACACCAATTACAAGCAGTAGAAAACGTTCCAAGTTCTGTCATTTTGTACAGAGGGTGGGAGGGGGGGGGGGGGTAGTGGGATCAGGAAAAAGAGGGGAATCAACAAAAAGAGAATGAAATACCATTGTCATCGACTTAATTTCCTGGTCACAAATACAACACAGACTAAGTAATAATCAAGGACAACATGATTTTTTGTTAAACCTCTGTTAATATAATACATGCAGCCTCCCTGAGAAATGTTATGTATGGAGCTGGCCTAGTACTTGTGAAAAAGAATGGAACATCTATTTTCATCACTCTACTGTTGTATCAAAATGTTTCACTAGTAGCCTCTAGTTGTTTGGAATGAGATGACATCTCATAAAAGGAATTCTCCAGTCAAATGAATGACAGTAAAACTACTACTAAAATTCGATTTTGTTGATTTCACTGTTGAAAAATCACTTTCACACAAATATGTGGTCCTGAACAAACTGATGACTCGAGCAGATATTCAAAACCATTGCAGAAAGTGTTCTGCTGGGAAGTTCTTGTAAAACATTTCAACATTTCATGCAGAGCAAAACCTCTCCATGACTACAATACTATAATGAAAGTCAATGAGATTCAACTAAGTTTCAGGAGGTGCACTTTGAATGTCCACTGCAAAAGGAGTTGCTATGGCAGCAAAATCAAATTCAAATTGATTTAAACTACTAAATGTACTATCAAAGTTTTGTAACAAACCCTGTAACACCGTAACAGATTCATCAACATGTCGGCTCAGTGTCTCCTTTTCAAGATTTATTTCATTTATAAATTGTGCAACATTAGAAAAGTGCACAAATGACCTTTCTGAAAGTTGCTTTATCCACAATAGCAATTTTCTTTTAAAACATCGGTAATTAGTTTATAATCTACCATGCAAAGTCGTAATTAAGGCATTCAGGCACTTTGTAAGGTCATTTATAAATGCAAGATCTAATACACACTAGGAAAATTGCCCCAGTTTAATCCTTGCACCACTCAAAATAAAAAATAAAAAAATAAAAAAAATAAAAAAAAGTAAAAAATGAAGTAAGTATTAGTGTTAGTGGTGTTGAGCAACAACTGAAATCATTGAAACTGAACAAAGATCCAGGCCCTGATGGAATCCCTGTCAGATACTACACTGATTTTGCGGCTGAGTTGCCCCTTTTCTCACTATAATCTATAGTAGATTCCTTGAACAAAAAACCTTGTTCAGTTCTTGGAAAAAGGCACAGGTCACACCCGTCTACAAGAAGGGCAGTAGAAGTGATTCACAAACCAACCATCCAATGTCGTTGTCACTGAATCTTAGAACATATTCTGAGCTCCAACAGAATTAGGTATCTTGAACAGAATGACATCATCAATGCCACCCTGCATGATTTTCAAAAACATAAATAATTTGAAACGCAACTCACACTTTTCTCACATGACACACTGGAAGCTTTGGATCAAGGGCAGCCAAGTAGATGCAGTGTTTCTTGATTTCCAAAAAGCGTTTGACTCGGTACCGCACCTATGTTTATTGTCAAAAGTATGACAATATGGGGTATCAAGTGAAATTTGTGACTGGATTGAGGACTTTTTGGTAGGGAGGACACAGCATGTTATCTTCAATGGAGAGTCATTGTCAGATGTAGAAGTAACTTCAGGTGTGCCCAAGGGATGGGTGTTGGTACCTTTACTGTTTATGTTGTATATTAATGACCAGGCAGACAATATTAATAGTAAAACCAGGCTTTTTACAGATGACACAGTTACCTACAATGAAGTACTATCTGAGAGAAATTGCATAAATATTCAGTCAGATCTTGATAAGATTTCAACATGGTGCACAGATTGGCGACGTGCTCTAAATGTTCGGAAATGTAAAACTGTGCACTTCAGAAAACGAAAAAATGTAGTATCCTATGTCTATGATGTCAATAAGTCACCGATGAAATTGGTCAATTTGTACAAATACCTCGCTGTAATGCTTTGTAGGGATATGAAATGGAATGATCACATACATTCAGTCGTGGGTAAAGCAGATGGTAGACTTCGGTTTATTGGTAGAAAACTGCGGAGCTGCAATCAGTCTACTAAAGAGATTGCTTACAAATAACTCATAAGACCAGTTCTGGAATATTGCTGGGGTGTGTGTGACCTTTACCAGACTGGACTAACAGGGGATATTGAACGTGTACAGAGAAGAGCAGCACGAATGGTCACAGGTTTATTTAATCCATGGGAGAGTGTCACAGTGATACTGAAGGAACTGAAATGGCAGGCTCTTGAAGACAGACATAAACTATCCCCAGAAAGTCTATTAGCAAACTTTCACAAATCAGGTTTAAATGATTACTCTTGGGATATACTACAACCCTCCTCCCCATGTATTGCTCACACAGGGATCGTGAAGATAAGATCAGAATAATTACTGCACACACAGAGGCTTGCCACACTCCAAACATGAATGGAACAGGAAGAAACCCTAATAACTGGTACATTGGGATGTACCCTCTGCCATGCACCTCATGGTGGTTTGCAGAGTATAGATGTAAGAGTCACCAAACTCTTTCACTGGCATTCCTTTCATGTCTAGGAATGATGGTATCTCTTAACGCAAGTTGAAATACCTTCTATGATGACACCTCAATACAACCAGTGTACTTCACAAAAACATGCTACATTGTCATAATCACACCCCAGATCTGCCAGGAGGGATTTAAACTGCCAATGTTCCAAATCATATGATCTCAGGTTATTATCTGTTTTCACATCATCATCCACAATGCCACTTATTTCGCCACATTTTACCAGCACATTAACACAATGTGGGACATAGTGTACCGCTTATATTTCCTGCTGGATGCCAGTTTCTTTTATCTTACTTGTTATCAAAGCAGCAATACCAGACTTTTGACCAATAGTTGCTGGAACTCCATCTCTTGCAGCCAGCGAAAGCTTTTCCCGAAAAGTTCATATTTGTCAATGATGTTTCATAAGCAAGAAAATAAGTTGTCGATTTTAGCTGTATCATGCATTGGCAAGAAGTTCCTTCATCAACTTGAATTTAGCATCAACACCTCTCACAAACGCAGCAAGCTGAGCAACATCTGGTATATACATGTATTCAACCAAAGCCATAGACATAAAAAAAGCCATATCTTTTATCTTTCAGTTGCATTTTCAACTTGTTTGCCCTTTCTTTGATGCAACTGCGAACTGCCCTCTGTGAAAGAGGGACCATTTTGAAAACTGCATGAGGCCCTAGACAGAAGATTGTTGTGGCAGCAAAAAAATACTATTTAACAAATTCCCCAGGGCTGAAAGGATGCACCGATTTGGGTATTTTAAGATATATGTGACAGCTCACTCATACTGCACCATCCCTGTGGGTGACACATTTCTCTTTCAGTATATAGAATAGAGGGCAAAGCCACATAATGCTTTATAAATAATAGTAACATTTTCAAGATATCACATAAATCTATATGAACTTTCCTTCTTCTTTCTCTTCTGTTTTAGCTCAAGAAGCCTGGCCTTCCTTTCTTCACTAACCAAAGTGATCACAAATTTCTCACAAAGTAGTTGAAAATATTACTTCACACTGTGCTTCCTTCAAGCCGATAAAACAGCATAACAAAACAAACACTGTGGCCCAGTTTGTGTTTTAATAAAAAGTAATCTTTTCCCCACTGCGCACTGAAGTGTAGGGATTTAACCGACTTTTGTTTTCACGATCTTAATTCCTCCTCAGCTATTTTCCCTCACACTAACTTTGTCCTACAACAAATGCCTAAGATACTTCGATACTGATAACACTAATGACACAAAGTAAACAGGTCCGTCTTGTGTGTGTGTGTGTGTCAATGACAAATAAGCAATGTTAGCAGAGAGGTGACAGTGCCTGTGGACACTCATGGATGTCCGCGCCTAAATTAGCGCACCTGTCCACTCCTGATTTATGTAGTTTAACTTACTGTACTTTTAATTTTTACTAGCTTTTCCCCCCACAGCTTTTCATCCATCTATGTGTTTGACACATGTATTGGACACACCTCCTCCTCCCCCTACTTGTATCCATCTGTTTCTCGCCCTCTGTCCACCTCACCCTGCCACCTTTATCTGTCTATCCCATAGTCCCCACTCTCTCTTCGGCCATTTCCTACACTCCCCTCTCTCTGATCATATCTTCTCCCCCTCCTTCTGACCATGACTTCCTCCCCCTCTCTTTCCATTTCTGCTTCCTCCTCTCTCTTTTCCACCTGCCCATAATTCCTCCACACCTACCACCTGCCTCAAGCATCTCTCCTCCCTCCCCTCTCTCTGTCCACTTCCCCCTCCTGTTCGCTCTGTCCATACCCTCCTCTATCCATATCAACTTGTCTGCGGCCATGCTCATTGACACATGTAGCTCTTGCAATACAATTCAATAAAGCAGGTTCATACTACTCCCACAACATGCCTGTCATGCAGAGGAGGCTACACATCAGTGGCTTGAAAATCATTTATGTGCCCCTCACATACAGACTTCCACGTAAAGCTCATCGATAAAGGTTGATGCTACTCCAAAACAACACATCTATCATGTAGGGCAGCCTACATGTTAGGATCCAGAAAACCGTTGCTTGCCACTGACATGTAGGCTGTCTGGCAGAGCAGGTTGATTTTGGAGGCCGATACTGCTCCCACAGAACATACCTTTGCAGGGCAGCCTGCACTCCTCGGGCTGGAAAACCATGCTTTTGTGTGTATCTCTGCTCCTATTAGACCTGGTCTGTTATAAACACCACAGGACTGACTGATACTTTTCAGGTCTGTTACACACACACACACACACACACACACACACACACAAATATTTCAGATTAATATTGCAGGTCTTGATGTGGTCAATGGGTTGAAAATAAACACAATTATTCGAAACCAGGCATCATTAAAGATTATATGCAACTACGACAGAAAACTAAATAAATATATAAACTTTAAGGTTTGTTGATGACACTGTAATTCTGTCATAGACGGAAAAGGATTTGGAAGAGCAATTAACGGAATAGATAGTGTCTTGAAAAGACAACAACAAAAATAAATAAGAGTAATGGAATGTAATTAAATTAAATCAGTCACTGCTGAGGGAATTGGATTAGGAGATGAAACATGAAAAGTAGCAGATGGCCTTTCAACGTGATGGCTGAAGTAGGAAAGATATAAAATGCAGACTGGCAATAGCAAGAAAAGTATTTCTGGAAAAGAGGATTTGCTAACATCTAACATAAATTCAAGTGTTACAAAATATTTTTGAAGGTATTTGTCTGGAGTGTAGGCTTGTACGGGAATAAAACATGGACAGTGTGCAATTCAGCTAAGAAGGGAATAGAAACTTCTGAAATGTTGTGTTATATGGAAGAAGGAGTGAGTGTGTGTGGGTGTGGGTGTGGGGAGGGGGCATAAACTTTTAGAGAGAGACCAAGGCTTGAATACAGAACACAAGTTCAAATGGATGTAAGTTGTGGTGGCTATTCAGAGATGAAGAGGCACAGGATAGATTAGCATGGAAAGCTATGTCAAACCAGTCTGCAGAAAGGCCACAACAACAACAACAACAACAACAGGAGAGGTAACTGTGTACAATAAAATACATTTGAAAATAAAATTTCCAGTTTATTATATTGTAATAACAATTTGAAAATCATGCCTTTAGTCATTTCTTGCAATGGCACTGCATTCAAACAATTGCAATCAAACATAGTTTGAGTTACTATGTTGCACAACAAGGAAAGCTGTTATTAACCAATAATCGGTTATCATTCATATGAAAGCAATGTATAAATGTTATGGTATCTTGTGCTTGCCAGGTGCAGCCCTCAGTGCCATAATTAATTTTAAAAAATAGCTCTCAATCCACAGTAGCTGTGACGGATAATAGTGCCAGTGGGTAGCTGTGTTTCAAGAACTTCATAGATATCCTTGCTACTTTTCATCATTTCTTATAAGTCTCCTAAAAATTTCTTGTTTGTTCAATATTCAGGAATTACTGGAACTTGTTGGGGGAGAACTGAATTATTCTGGAACAGAGGGAGAAACATCTGAGTGAGCACAGAATGAAAGAGATTCATGTTCGCGTGAGTTACTGTTTGGCACATATTTGTTGTTGTTGTTACTTTCATACTATAATGCAGGTCATTTTAGAAATTTGTTACAGTTTATTGCTCTCTGTCTCATATTTTTCACAGGTAAATTTACTGACCATCCTCCAACTGTTCTTTCAGCTGCATTCATGAGTATCTTTAAATGACAGCAAACTTTTCTAAACAAATTAACTGGCATTGCATTAGGCAGAACATCCATTGTCCAGCATTCTCCTGTCACATAGTTTTCAAAAATATGTGGAGTAAAAAAAGCACTTGAGTTTCATTCTGTTGAATGTATTTTCAATATTTTTCATACATTTTCAATTTTATTTATTATTTTCGAGGCATGCAAAATCATTAACAAACAGGCCACAATTTCAGTTTATGAAATATTGAAAATAGGATCAATGTTGTTGTTGTTGTTGTTGTTGTCTTCAGTCCTGAGACTGGTTTGATGCAGCTCTCCATGCTACTCTATCCTGTGCAAGCTTCATCATCTCCCAGTACCTACTGCAACCTACATCCTTCTGAATCTGCTTAGTGTATTCATGTCTTGGTCTAACTCTACGATTTTTACCCTCCACGCTGCCCTCCAATACCAAATTGGTGATCCCTTGATGCCGCAGAACATCTCCTACCAACCGATCCCTTCTCCTAGTCAAGTTGTGCCACAAATTTCTCTTCTCCCCAATTCTATTCAATACCTCCTCATTAGTTATGTGATCTACCCATCTAATCTTCAGCATTCTTCTGTAGCACCACATTTCTAAAGCTTCTATTCTCTTATTGTCCAAACTATTTATCGTCCATATTTCACTTCCATACATGGCTATACTCCATACAAATACTTTCAGAAATGACTTCCTGACACTTAAATCTATACTCGATGTTAACAAATTTCTCTTCTTCAACAACACTTTCCTTGCCATTGCCAGTCTACATTTTATATCCTCTCTACTTTGACCATCATCGGTTATTTTGCTCCCCAAATAGCAAATTCCTTTACTACTTTAAGTGCCTCATTTCCTAATCTAATTCCCTCAGCATCACGCGACTTAATTCAACTACATTCCATTATCCTCGTTTTGTTTTTGTTGATGTTCATCTTATACCCTCCTTTCAAGACACTATCCATTCCATTCAACTGCTCTTCCAAGTCCTTTGCTGTCTCTGACAGAATTACAATGTCATCGGCGAACCTCAAAGTTTTTATTTCTTCTCCATGGATTTTAATACCTATTCCGAATTTTTTTTCGTTTCCTTCACTGCTTGTTCAATATACAGATTGAATAACATCGGGGAGAGACAAACCTGTCTCACTCCCTTCCCAACCACTGCTTCCCTTTCATGTCCCTCCACTCTTATAACTGTCATCTGGTTTCTGTACAAATTGTAAATAGCCTTTCCTTCCATGTATTTTACCCCTGCCACCTTCAGAATTTGGAAGAGCGTATTCCAGTCTACATTATCAAAAGCTTTCTCCAAGTCTACAAATGCTAGAAACATAGGTTTGCCTTTTCCTAATCTAGCTTCTAAGATAAGTCGTAGGGACAGTATTGCCGCACGTGTTCAACATTTCTACAGAATCCAAACTGATCTTCTCCGAGGTCGACTTCTACTAGTTTTTCCATTCGTCTGCAAAGAATTTGCGTTAGTATTTTGCAGCCGTGACTTATTAAACTGATAGTTTGGTAATTTTCGCATTTTTCAACACCTGCTTTCTTTGGGATTGGAATTATTATATTCTTCTTGAAGTCTGAGGGTATTTTGCCTGTCTCATAAATCTTGCTCACCAGATGGTAGAGTTTTGTCAGGACTGACTCTCCAAAGGCCGTTAGTAGTTCCAATGGAATGTTGTCTACTCCGGGGGCCTTGTTTCGACTCAGGTCTTTCAGTGCTCTGTCGAACTCTTCACGCAATATCATATCTCCCATTTTATCTTCATCTACATCCTGTTCCATTTCCATAATATTGTCCTCAAGTGCATTGCCCTTGTATAGACCCTCTATATACTCCTTCCACCTTTCTGCTTTCCCTTCTTTGCTTAGAACTGGGTTTCCATCTGAGCTCTTGATGTTCATACAAGTGGTTCTCTTATCTCCAAAGGTCTCTTTAATTTTCCTGTAGGCAGTATCTATCTTACCCCTAGTGAGATAAGCCTCTACATCCTTACATTTGTCCTCTAGCCATCCCTGCTTAGCCATTTTGCACTTCCTGTCGATCTCATTTTTGAGAAGTTTGTATTCCTTTTTGTCTGATTCATTCGCTGATTCATTCGCTGCATTTTTATATTTTCTCCTTTCATCAATTAAATTCAATATTTCTTTTGTTACCCAAGGATTTCTACTAGCCCTCGTCTTTTTACCTACTTGATCCTGTGCTGCCTTCACTACTTCATCCCTCAGAGCTATCCATTCTCTTCTTCCACTGTATTTCTTTCCCCCATTCCTGTCAATTGTTCCCTTATGCTCTCCCTGAAACTCTGTACAACCTCTGGTTCTTTCAGTTTATCCAGGTCCCATCTCCTTAAATTCCCACCTTTTTGCAGTTTCTTCAGTTTTAATCTACAGGTCATAACCAATAGATTGTGGTCAGAGTCCACATCTGCCCCTGGAAATGTCTCACAATTTAAAACCTGCTTCCTAAATCTCTGTCTTACCATTATATAATCTATCTGATACCTTTTAGTATCTCCAGGCTTCTTCCATGTATACACCCTTCCTTCATGATTCTTGAACCAAGTGTTAGCTATGATTAAATGGTGCTGCGTGCAAAATTCTACCAGGTGGCTTCCTCATTCATTTCTTAGCCCCAATCCATATTCACCTACTATGTTTCCTTCTCTCCCTTTTCCTACTCTCGAATTCCAGTCACCCATGACTATTAAATTTTCGTCTCCCTTCACTATCTGAATAATTTCTTTTATTTCATCATACATTTCTTCAATTTCTTCGTCATCTGCAGAGCTACTTTGCATATAAACTTGTACTACTATAGTAGGCGTGGGCTTCGTATCTATTTTGGCTACAATAATGTGTTCACTATGCTGTTTGTAATAGCTTTCCCGCATTCCTATTTTCCTATTCATTATTAAACCTACTCCTGCATTACCCCTTTTTGATTTTGTGTTTATAACCCTGTAGTCACCTGACCAGAAGTCTTGTTTCTCCTTCCACCGAACTTCGCTAATTCCCACTATATCTAACTTTAACCTATCCATTTCCCCTTTTTAAATTTTCTAACCTACCTGCCCGATTATGGGATCTGACATTCCATGCTCCGATCCGTAGATCACCAGTTTTCTTTCTCCTGATAACGACATCCTCGAGTAGTCCCCGCCCGGAGATCCGAATGGGGGACTATTTTACCTCTGGAATATTTTACCCAAGAAGACGCCATCATCATTTAACCATACAGTAAAGCTGCATGCCCTCGGGAAAAATTACGGCCATAGTTTCCCCTTGCTTTCAGCCGTTCGCAGTACCAGCACATCAACGTCTTTCTGGTTAGTGTCACAAGGCCAGATCAGTCAATCATTCAGACTGTTGCCCTTGCAACTACTGAAAAGACTGCTTCCCGTCTTCAGGAACCACACGTTTGTCTGGCCTCTCAACAGACACCCCTCCATTGTGGTTGCACCTACGGTACGGCTATCTGTATATCTGAGGCACGCAAGCCTCCCCACCAACGGCAAGGTCCGTGGTTCATGGGTGGGGGTGGGGATCAATGCTAAAGCTATAAAGTGTTTTGATGTTCATTGGTACAGGAAAATGAAGAAAGATTTGAGCTACATAGAGGTCATTAGAGATGAAGCACAAACTGAGATACTTATCCATCTCTGTATCATGAAGAACTCAAACTTGAGTGACTACTGTTCATTTACTGGAGGTACTGAAAACCTCATCCTGACAAAGACAAGTGTGTTTCACAGAACAATGATATTTAGTGTGAGCACACTTAAAAAATTAATGGAGTGAAGTGATACATATAAAATACAAGAGTTCACTATTTACAATGGATTATACATGTGCACTAATAAAACATCACAGGATGATAGGGAAAGGGTTGCTTGCTGAGTACTCAAGAAATGGTCACACTGTTCATTTGAGCAGATTTCACAAGTTTCCGGCAGTTTTTCTATAGTAGAATGCAACATAATTTGTATAAACATTCATGGCTAATTAAAATGAACTGCCATGACAAGTTCTGTTATTCCTGTGTGTACAAAGGGTGATATCAAAACAAATTTTAAACTAAATGCCATTCTTGATTGCAATATGCATGAAACAGATGTGGTAAACTCCTTGGAGGAATACAAATAATGTAAAGAGTAAAAGTAACAACTCACCACATAGTTGAGTCATTGATTAATCAGTGAGCACATACATAAGACGGAAAACATTGCTAACCCTCTGGACCAGTCTTTTTCAGAGCTAACAGAATACACAAACACACATGTGCAACTGCACAGCTACAGTGTATCAGCAGTCAACTGGAATGAGTGTGGGAAGGTCTCACCTGAAAGATTAGCAACACTTTCCATCTTGTTTACATTCGTACTGATCACTCAACACTTTAATTATATGGTGAATTGTTACCTTCACTCCTTCCATTATTTATATGTAAAACAGAGGTTGACAGGTGTTTTCAGAAGACCTAAAATTAGTCATTCAAGAGAAAACTGATGAAGTGGTAGAAAGTCCTTTCCTCCCAAGTGCTCCTTATGACTGCAACAAATGCTTTTGCTTTGTTTTGAACTGTTAGACTGGGAATCTTAAACAAAAGGAACTATTGACATTTTTCCAAATTTTGTTCCACACTGGGGAAGGAATTTCTCAAAAAGGCAAAAAGACAAATTCAAGAATGTGCTTCTAATGTAACTAACGGCAATGGACTCCCAAAAAACACATTCAAGTAAAATTTGTGATTCTTCAGCTTCTACTGGATTAGATGACATGTCATGAGTGTATCTAGGGGTCCAACAGACATCAAGCTTCAGCCGTAAACCCATGAGTTAATTTGTAACATTTGTTTGCAAAAGAGGAGAGAATCTTGCAGGAATGCAGGTAGGAATAAACAAAGTTGTTGTTGCCCCGACTATATACCTCTCTGTTTCAAACTGTTGTACAACAAAGCCAAGTATCTGTAAAAGTACTCAATAACTTGAAACACATTTCTTACCTTGTGCTTTATTTCTGCATATTTTTAAAACTGTGGTTAACCAGAGTCTACAAATAAAAGGTATAAAATAAGCCTTCAAGCTTGCTTTTTTCTGTAACTATTGATTTGTGAGACATATCACTTGCAAACTTTGCAGTAACATTTAAAACTAATTATCAAAGGCTGCTTTCTAGGCATGCAAATGTCTAGGTGAATGGGATTCTTAAACCACAAGGTACAAACTGGTGGAAACAAATTATTGCCACAAATTCTTCAAGAAACTTGAAGGACTACAATTGTTGTTCAGTGCCCTGTATAATATTAGAATTTTCTGCCACAGATTTGTTTTTCTGACAATATCACTTTGTTAAACCATAAAACCTAAAAGGAACGAATCATAACATTAAAATAAATGGTAACATCTGGAAATAAATACCTGATAAAGAGGTTTAGCTTCATCCAGGTGATGTATACGCAAGTATCTGTCTAAACTCACACTGACTACATATGGTTCAGTAGCACTGCAAGCAATGGATCGAATGCCCCCAACTGGCCCTTTATAAGACTTTGCAATATGACTTTTGCCACGGAAGTCAATCAGTTTCATCTGTCCCCTCCCGCTGCCAACAACCACACACCTGTAAGACATTTAAAAGCTCAGATATTGACAAAACTGTCTTTGTAAAACTAGTGAATGAAGAAATATTAATAACAATTCAGATGTTAATAAAATAGTTGACATGAATTACTAAGGCATCTCAATGAATATATGAAGTTTTAATCACATTATTAATACAGACATAATCACTTGCTAAATAATATGTTACTGGCATGTCTCTACCTAAAGAGATAATTCTTTTCATCTTAAGGATATGGTGCAGAGTCTAAGAACTGGAACCTTGAACTACAAACAACAACTAGTAAGTACAGACTTCGTGTTCCCTTGTCCTCACAATAGGAGGGTCCCTCACATAACAGGGTCTGAGTAACCTACCCCTCCATTCTAATCATCCCAAAATTCTTCCCATTTTCTCTCTGAGGAGGATTAGTTTTTTACATTTCAATGTGCTGTTTATTGGCAGTACTTAAATTTCGCCTCTTGAAGGGAAGTATTGGCCAGCCATACTGTCTCCATGTAATTTTACAAAAATATATATGTTCCCCATTAACAAGAAGGAAGCTCATTACAGACAATTATAATAATTGTTGATTAGCTTGCACATGAACCTATTTCTATTGATTAACCACAAAATGCTTTTTCTACTACACGTTTCAAACTTGTTCTTTTATGTTTTAGGACATTTTCAGTCATTTCACATTAAAATTTCCAACTGCCTCACCCTATAACTTCCACCCCCCCCCCCCTTCTGCCTGACATTATGAACTCAGTAACAATGAAATGACAAGAGAGTAGAAGTTATTGTTATCATCTTCAGTACAGTGACTAGTTTGATGCAGTTTGTAATAGATCTTTTAAGGGAAAAGAAAAATTCTATATGGAATAAATACATCTAGTAGCAGCAAATAAGTAATTTATAATGTCTCAGATAATTTTATTTCTAAAACAAAGGACAAAAACTTACAATTCTTCTTCTTCTTCTTCTTCTTCTTCTTCTTCTTCTTCTCTGTCCATTAGAATTTGAAGAGGAACTTCCGAGCATAATCTACCAGATGCTGTACAATTACTTAGCTGATAAAGTAAGTCATCAAAAATATTGGTGTTTATTTAAAATGACAATATAACAAACCTAATTGCTTGTGTCATAAACAATTTGTATTTGAGTAGTAATATTTTGCAGCAATCAGTGTGAAGATAACTGATGAACCATAATGGCCATTAACTATCATTTTATTAGTAGTCTTGCATCATAATACACTATTTGCTCGAATCTATCCGGACACCCCTAAAAACATATGTTTCGCATATTAGGTGCGTTTTACTACCACCTACTGTCAGGTACTCCATATCAGCGACCTCATTAGTCATTAGACATCTTGAGACAGCAGAATGGGACACTCTACAGAACTCACGAACTTAGAATGTGGTCAGGTGATTGGGTGTAATTTGAGTCATACATCTGTATGCAAGATTTTCACACTCCTAAACATCCCTTAGGTTCACTGTTTCTGATGTGACAGTGAAATGGAAACACAAAGGGACACGTACAGCACAGAAGCGTACAGGCCGACCTCGTCTGTTGACTGACAGAGACTGCTGACAGTTGAAGAGGGTCATAATGTGGAATAGGCAGACATCTATCCAGACCATGACACAGGAATTCCAAACTGCATCAGGATCCACTGCAAGTGCTATGACAGTTAGGCGGGAGGTGAGAAAACTTGTATTTCATGGTTGAGTGGCTGCTCATAACCCTCACATCACGCCGGTAAATGCCAAATGACAGCTCGCTTGGTATAAGGAACGTAAACATTTGACGATTGAACAGTGGAAAAGCATTGTGTGGAGTGACGAATCACAGTACACAATGTGGCGATCCAATGGCAGTGTGTGGCAAATGCCCAGTGAATGTCATCTGCCAGTGTGTGTAGTAACAACAGTAAAATTCAGAAGCAGTGGTTTACGGTGTGGTCATAGTTTTCATGGAGGGGGCTTGCACCCCATGTTGTTTTGCATGGCTCTATCACAGCACAGGCCTACATTGATATTTTAAGCACCTTCTTGCTTCCCACCACTGAAAAGCAATTCGAGGATGGCGACTGCATCTTTCAACATGATCAAGCATCTGTTCATAATATATATGGCCTGTGGCAGAGTGGTTACATGACAATAACATCCCTGTAATTGACTGGCCTGTACAGAGTCCTGACCTGAATCCTTTAGAACACCTTTGGGATGAATTGGAATACCAACTTCTCCTCAGTGCACCACTCCATGAAGAATGGACTGCCAATCCCCAAGAAACCTTCCAGTACCTGACAACATATGCCTGCGAGAGTGGAAGTTGTCATCAAGGCTAAGGTGGGCCAACACCATATTGAATTCCAGCATTACCAATGGAGGGTGCCATGAACTTGTAAGTCATTTTCAGCCAGGTGTCCATATACTTTTGATCATATAGTGTACGTCCTTTCAGACCAGCAACTTGTATCTTTTAAATATTGAAGGCTGATGTTCCCTTGTCCGGCGACCGTAGAAATTCTTTTTAAGACATGTCATTTTATGAATAGGCCAACATTTCTCTCCATGCTAGTCTATCCATGACAAGTCTCTTCACATCAGCATAACTATGGCAACCTAAATCTGCTTGAACTTGTTCACTGTAGTCATGCCTTGGTCTCCTCCTACAATTTTTACCACTCACTCTTTAACAACCATTATCAAATTAACCATCCCACGATGCCTCAGGATGAGCCCTATCAACTGATTGTGCATTGTACTCAAGTTCAACAGTGCTTTTACTTTTCTATTATTAGATTCAGTGCCTATTCACCAATTATTTGATCTACCAATTTAATATTGTGCATTCTTCTACAGCAACCGTTCTTCTTTGCTTGTCTGTAGTGTTTACGTTCCAAGTTTCACTTCCTAACACTTAAGATTTACATTAGATACTAATAAATCCCCCCCCCCCCCCCTCATGAACCATGGACCTTGCCATTGGTGGGGAGGCTTGCGTGCCTCAGCGATACAGATAGCCGTACCGTAGGTGCAACCACAACGGAGGGGTATCTGTTGAGAGGCCAGACAAACGTGTGGTTCCTGAAGAAGGGCAGCAGCCTTTTCAGTAGTTGCAAAGGCAACAGTCTGGATGATTGACTGATCTGGCCTTGTAACAATAACCAAAACGGCTATGCTGTGCTGGTACTACGAATGGCTGAAAGTAAGGGAAAACTATGGCCGTAATTTTTCCCGAGGGCATGTAGCTTTACTGTATGATTAAATGATGATGGTGTCCTCTTGGGTAAAATATAACGGAGGTAAAATAGTCCCCCACTCGGATCTCCGGGCGGGGACTACTCAAGAGGATGTCGTTATCAGGAGAAAGAAAACTGGCGTTCTACGGATCGGAGCATCGAATGTCAGATCCCATAATCAGGCAGGTAGGTTAGAAAATTTAAAAAAGGAAATGGATAGGTTAAAGTTAGATATAGTGGGAATTAGTGAAGTTCGGTGGAAGCAGGAACAAGACTTCTGGTCAGGTAACTCCAGGGTTATAATCACAAAATCAAAAAGGGGTAATGCAGGAGTAGGTTTAATAATGAATACAAAAGTAGGAATGCAGGTAAGCTACTGCAAACAGCATAGTGAACGCATTATTGTGGCCAAGATAGATACGAAGCCCACACCTGCTACAGTAGTACAAGTTTATATGCCAACTAGCTCTGCAGATGACAAAGAAATTGAAGAAATGTATGATGAAATAAAAGAAATTATTCAGATAGTGAGGGGAGACGAAAATTTAATAGTCATGGGTGACTGGAATTTGAGAGTAGGAAAAGGGAGAGAAGGAAACATAGTAGGTAAATATGGATTGGGGCTAAGAAATGAAAGAGGATGCCGCCTGGTAGAATTTTGCACAGAGCACAAATTAATCATAGCTAACACTTGGTTTAAGAATCATGAAAGAAGGTTGTATACATGGAAAAAGCCTGGAGATACTAAAAGGTATCAGATAGATTATATAATGGTAAGACGGAGATTTAGGAAGCAGGTTTTAAATTGTAAGACATTTCCAGGGGCAGATGTGGACTCTGACCACAATCTATTGGTTATGACCTGTAGATTAAAACTGAAGAAACTGCAAAAATGTGGAAAATTAAGGAGATGAGTCCTGGATAAACTGAAAGAACCAGAGGTTGTACAGAGTTTCAGGGAGAGCATAAGGGAACAATTGACAGGAATGGGGGAAAGAAATACAGTGGAAGAAGAATGGGTAGCTCTGAGGGATGAAGTAGTGAAGGCAGCACAGGATCAAGTAGGTAAAAAGACGAGGGCTAGTAGAAATCCTTGGGTAACAAAAGAAATATTGAATTTAATTGATGAAAGGAGAAAATATAAAAATGCAGTAAATGAATCAGACAAAAAGGAATACAAACGTCTCAAAAATGAGATCGACAGGAAGTGCAAAATGGCTAAGCGGGGATGGCTAGAGGACAAATGTAAGGATGTAGAGGCTTATCTCACTAGGGGTAAGATAGATACTGCCTACAGGAAAATTAAAGAGATCTTTGGAGATAAGAGAACCACTTGTATGAACATCAAGAGCTCAGATGGAAACCCAGTTGTGTGAAGAGTTTGACAGAGCACTGAAAGACCTGAGTCGAAACAAGGCCCCCGGAGTAGACAACATTCCATTGGAACTACTGACGGCCTTGGGAGAGTCAGTCCTGACAAAACTCTACCATCTGGTGAGCAAGATTTATGAGACAGGCAAAATACCCTCAGACTTCAAGAAGAATATAATAATT
Organism: Schistocerca gregaria; assembly: GCF_023897955.1. Classification (NCBI taxonomy): domain Eukaryota; kingdom Metazoa; phylum Arthropoda; class Insecta; order Orthoptera; family Acrididae; genus Schistocerca; species Schistocerca gregaria. The sequence continues at coordinate 766,977,740 of NC_064920.1, forward strand.
CCAATTCCAAAGAAAGCAGGTGTTGAAAAATGCGAAAATTACCAAACTATCAGTTTAATAAGTCACGGTTGCAAAATACTAACGCAAATTCTTTGCAGACGAATGGAAAAACTAGTAGAAGTCGACCTCGGAGAAGATCAGTTTGGATTCTGTAGAAATGTTGGAACACGTGCGGCAATACTGTCACTACGACTTATCTTAGAAGCTAGATTAGGAAAAGGCAAACCTATGTTTCTAGCATTTGTAGACTTGGAGAAAGCTTTTGATAATGTAGACTGGAATACGCTCTTCCAAATTCTGAAGGCGGCAGGGGTAAAATACATGGAAGGAAAGGCTATTTACAATTTGTACAGAAACCAGATGGCAGTTATAAGAGTGGAGGGACATGAAAGGGAAGCAGTGGTTGGGAAGGGAGTGAGACAGGTTTGTCCTCCCCGATGTTATTCAATCTGTATATTGAACAAGCAGTGAAGGAAACAAAAAAAAAATCGTAATAGGTATTAAAATCCATGGAGAAGAAATGGAGAAGAATGACATTGTAATTCTGTCAGAGACAGCAAAGGACTTGGAAGAGCAGTTGAATGGAATGGATAGTGTCTTGAAAGGAGGGTATAAGACGAACATCAACAAAAGCAAAACGAGGATAATGGAATGTAGTCAAATTAAGTCAGGTGATGCTGAGGGAATTAGATTAGGAAATGAGACACTAAAAGTAGTAAAGGAGTTTTGCTATTTGGGGAGCAAAATAACTGATGATGGTCGAAGTAGAGAGGATATAAAATGTAGACTGGCAATAGCAAGGAAAGCGTTTCTGAAGAAGAGAAATTTGTTAACATCTAGTTCAGATTTAAGTGTCAGGAAGTCATTTCTGAAAGTATTTGTATGGAGTGTTGCCATCTATGGAAGTGAAATTTTGACGATAAATAGTTTGGACAAGAAGAGAATAGAAGCTTTTGAAATGTGGTGCTACAGAAGAATGCTGAAGATTAGATGGGTAGATCACACAAATACATCTACATCTACATGACTACTCTGCAATTCACATTTAAGTGCTTGGCAGAGGGTTCATCGAACCACAATCATACTATCTCTCTACTATTCCACTCCCGAACAGCACGGGGGAAAAACGAGCACCTAAACCTTTCTGTTCGAGCTCTGATTTCTCTTATTTTATTTTGATGATCATTCCTACCTATGTAGGTTGGGCTCAACAAAATATTTTCGCATTCGGAAGAGAGAGTTGGTGACTGAAATTTCGTAAAAAGGTCTCGCCGCGACGAAAAACGTCTATGCTGTAATGACTTCCATCCCAACTCGTGTATCATATCTGCCACACTCTCTCCCCTATAACGCGATAATACAAAACGAGCTGCCCTTTTTTGCACCCTTTCGATGTCCACCGATAATCCCACCTGGTAAGGATCCCACACCGCGCAGCAATATTCTAACAGAGGACGAACGAGTGTAGTATAAGCTGTCTCTTTAGTGGACTTGATGCATCTTCTAAGTGTCCTGCCAATGAAACGCAACCTTTGGCTCGCCTTCCCGACAATATTATCTATGTGGTCCTTCCAACTGAAGTTGTTCGTAATTTTAACACCCAGGTACTTAGTTGAATTGACAGCCTTGAGAATTGTACTATTTATCGAGTAATCGAATTCCAACGGATTTCTTTTGGAACTCATGTGGATCATCTCACACTTTTCGTTATTTAGCGTCAACTGCCACCTGACACACCATACAGCAATCTTTTCTAAATCGCTTTGCAGCTGATACTGGTCTTCGGATGACCTAAATAGACGGTAAATTACAGCATCATCTGCGAACAGTCTAAGAGAACTGCTCAGATTGTCGCCCAGGTCATTTATATAGATCAGGAACAGTAGAGGTCCCAGGACGCTTCCCTGGGGAACACCTGATATCACTTCAGTTTTACTCGATGATTTGCCGTCTATTACTACGAACTGCGACCTTCCTGACAGGAAATCACGAATCCAGTCGCACAACTGAGACGATACCCCATAGCTCCGCAGCTGGATTAGAAGTCGCTTGTGAGGAACGGTGTCAATGAGGAAGTATTGAATAGGATTGGGAGGGGGGGGGGGGGGGGGGGGGGGAAGAGAAGTTTGTGGTACAACTTGACTAGAAGAAGGGATCGGTTAGTAGGACATGTTCTGAGGCATCAAGGGATCACCAATTTGGTATTGGAGGGCAGCGTGGAGGGTAAAAATCATAGAGGGAGACCAAGAGATGAATACTCTAAGCAGATTCAGAAGCATGTATGTTGCAGTAGGTACTGGGAGATGAAGAAGCTTGCACAGGATAGAGTAGCATGGAGAGCTGCATCAAACCAGTCTCAGGACTGAAGACCGCAACAACAACAACTAATAAATTTCTACTTTTCAAAAAAGCTTTCCTTGTTACTGCAAACCTGATTTTACATCCTCTTTATTTCTACCATCATTAATAATTTTACTCCCCTAACAGCAAAAGTCCTCTACTTCTTTAATATCTCATTTCCTAATCAAATCCCTTCATCATCATCTGATTTAATTAGAATACATTCCAATATTATTGTTTTGTTATTTTTTTAAATCTTCATCTTGCAGCCTCTTTTGAAGACACTATTCACTCTGCTCAAGTTATTTTGCAAGTCATTTGCTGTCTCTGGCAGAATTACAATATCATCAGCAACACTTTAATATTTTTCTCTATTCTCCCTAAACTATAATCTTTCCAGATATCTCCTTGGTTTCTTTAGTTGCTTCTCAATGTACAGACTGAATAACATGGGGGATAAGCACCATCCCTCCCTCACTCCCTTCTCGACCACTGCCTCCCTTTCATGTTCTTCAACCCTTATAGTTGCAGCCTGGTTTCTGTACAATTTCTATCACAGCCTCCAGATAGCCATAATGTAGGTACAACCACATCAAAGGTGTTACCGTGTAGAGGTGAGACAAAGATGTGGATCCTGAAGAGGGGCAACAACCTTGTCTGTATGACTGGCTAACCTGGCCTCGTAACATTACCCAACATGTCCATCCTAGGTTGTTACTGCGAATGGATGAAAGCAAGGGGAAACTACAGCTGTCATATTTCCCAAGGATATGCGGCTCTACTGTATGGCTTAATTATGATGGCATCCTCAATGGTAAAATATTCCAGAGATATAATAGTAAACTTGGATAACTGAGTGGGGACTACTCAAGGGGTATTCTATGGGTCAGAATGTGGAATGTTAGCTCCTTTAATTGGACACGTACATTAAAGAACTTAAAATGAAAATGGATAATTTGAGGTTAGATATAGCAGGAGTTAATAAAGTGGAGTGGCAGGAAGAACAGGATTTCTTATCAGGTCAGTGTAATCATGTCAGTCTGGTCCCTTCTCTCTATTCCCTGGGTTAGTTGCACATACAATACGGCCGTATCACTGCCCCATTGCAACAAGGCGCATTGTTCATACGCAAACAGTGCAATGTAGAAGAAGTAAAAGAAAATAAATGAAACAGCATGCAATGAGAGAGTATATGGTATCGTGAAACCATAACGATACAGAATATCATAATGTTTGGTATCTACACTGAAGAGCCAAAGAAACTGGCACACCTGCCTAATATTGTGTAAGGCCCTTGCGAGCACAAAGAAGTGCTGCAACACAATGTGGCATGAACTCAAATAATGTCTGAAGTAGTGCTGGAGGGAACTGATACCACAAATCCTGCAGGGCTGCCCATACATCCATAAGAGTATTGGAGGGGGGGGGGGGGGGGGGGGGAATAGATCTCTGAACAGTATGTTGCAAGGCGTCCCAGATATTCTCAATAATGTTCCTGTCTGGGGAATTTGGTGGCCAGCGGAAGGGTTTAAATTCAGAAGAGTGTTCCTGAAACCACTCTGTAGCAATTCTGGATGTGAGAGCAGTCACATTGTCCTATTGGAATTGCCCAAGTCTGTCCAAATGCACAATGGACATGAATGGATGTAGGTGACCAGACAGAATGTTTACATACATATCACATGTCAGAGTCATATCTATACATATCAGGGGTCCCATATCACTCCAACTGCACATGCACCACACCATTACAGAGACTCAACCAGCTTGAACAGTTCCCTGCTGACGTGCAGGGTCCATGGATTCATGAGGTTGTCTCCATACCCGTGCACATACATCCGCTTGATTCAATTTGAAATGAGACTCATCCAACTAGGCAGTATGTTTATAGAATGAGATTTTCACTCTGCAGCGGAGTGTGCGCTGATATGAAACTTCCTGGCAGATTAAAACTGTGTGCCCGACCGAGACTCGAACTCGGGACCTTTGCCTTTCGCGGGCAAGTGCTCTACCAACTAAGCTACCGAAGCACGACTCACGCCCGGTACTCACAGCTTTACTTCTGCCAGTATCCGTCTCCTACCTTCCAAACTTTACAGAAGCTCTTCTGGCAAACATGCAGAACTAGCACTCCTGAAAGAAAGGATACTGTGGAGACATGGCTTAGCCACAGCGTGGGGAATGTTTCCAGAATGAGATTTTCACTCTGCAGCGGAGTGTGCGCTGATATGAAACTTCCTGGCAGATTAAAACTGTGTGCCCGACCGAGACTCGAACTCGGGACCTTTGCCTTTCGCGGGCAAGTGCTCTACCAACTGAGCTACCGAAGCACGACTCACGCCCGCGAAAGGCAAAGGTCCCGAGTTCGAGTCTCGGTCGGGCACACAGTTTTAATCTGCCAGGAAGTTTCAGTATGTTTATAGTCATTGACAGTCCAACGTTGGTGTTTACAGGTCAGGTGAAGCATAAAGCTATGAGTCGTGCTGTCGTCAAGGGTACAAGAGCGGGCCTTCGGCTCCGAAAGCCCATATTGATGATATTATGTAAAACGGTTCGCACGCTGACACTTATTAGTGGCCCAGCATTGAAATCTGCAGAAATTTGTCAGTCAGAGTTGGTCCTGTTCTTGCAGGATCTTTCTCTGGCCACAGCAATGTCGGAGAGATGACGTTTTACCGGATTCCTGATATTCATGGTACACTCCTTCATCACTAACTCAAAGATGCTGAGTCCCATTGCTCATATACCGGCTATAACTCCACGTTCAAACTCACTTAAATCTTGATAACCTGCCATTGCAGGAACAGTAACGGATCTAACAGCTGCACCAGACAGTTGTTGTCTTATATAGGCATTGCCAATCGCAGCAGCATATTATGCCTGTTTACAGATCTCTATATTTCATTATGCATGCCCATACCAGTTTCTTTGGCACTTCAGTGTACACCTTGACAAGAAACATAGAAATTGTGGGATTGTATACTGGTGCCATACAATATACCTTCTTTCACTTTTTATGTTTGTGAAATAGCATTTTATTATTTGTGTTCTGTGACATGAATCTCGTGCAGCAGATTCTGAATACAACAAAAAAATCTATAAATGTTACATTATTAGAGCAGTTCTGTAACCAGGGCTGATGCAAGCTGTACAACAATACCAATGTTTAAGTTGTATGTGGACTCATTAACATGAATTATGTTACATCCTGATGGGTGGGTCCTACAGAGATATTATTTCATTGCCTGAAAGCATATGGTGTTCCACAGTGTACAAATGTGGATGAAGATTATGTAAAACAGAATGTAAATTGATTGATTGACATCAATGTGCTATGTCACACAAATGAGATATGGATCAAATGGCTGTAGTACCTAAAGTCTAAGAAAAATTCAGGTGTATAAGAAGTTACTGGCATGTTAAATAAAATGCTCAGACGGAGAATTACCACAACCAATAAGGTATTGCAGGGAAAATATGATGTCTGTTTAAAACATTCCAGAATATTCGTAAATTCGCGCCAATGGTGTGTTGGAGCGAAATGTGGTCGATACCTCTGCACATGCCTGTGTTTAATGTGTATCTGTCAGGAGTCTCATTGTTGTATGTCTGTTAGGTATTGTTCAATGGTGCATTGAGTAGAACATTGTGTCATATAGTTTGCGAACATCAAGTTTCAGAGTTAGAGAAGCAATGTGTCTGCCCTAAATTTAGTGTAAAACTCAAGAAAACCTTTACAGAAACACATCAAATGATGTAGGAAGCTTATGATGATGAGTGCTTAAGCCTACTCGGTTTCACGAATGGTTCACATAGTTTAAAACGGCTGGATGGAATTTAAAGATGACATTCGTTCAGGAGGCCCTTAGACATCTACCAATTACACTCGTGTCAGGAATGACAACAAAATTTCCATGCCAATTGAAGACTGACTGCCCAAGAGATTGCAGAAGAATGTAACATTTCAATTGGATCATGTCATGAAACTTAACACAGCTCCTTGGAACATATTGTGTTGCTGCCAAGTTCACTCAACGGCTCATGAGTCAAGAAAAGGAAGACCTCTGCTTCAGAATCTGTGACAAGCTTTTGGATCGTGCAAATGAGAGTGAGATGTTCCTTAAGAGAAATATAATTGGTGATGAGATGTGGGTCTACACTTATGATGTTGAAACCAAAGTTCACTCTTCACATCGAGTTAGAAAAGGTTGTCCATGGCCAAAAAAAGCACATCAGGTCAGGTCAGATGTCGAAGCCATCCTGATGGTTTTCTTTGATTTTGAAGGATTAGTTCATCATTGAAGCCATAGGGACAAACTGTTAATCTGTGGTACTATCAGGACACGTTATGTCTATGAGAAGGAAACAGCCTGAAATATGGCGAGACAGTTCATGATTCTTGCATCGTGATAATACACCTGCACATTCATCCTTGTTGGGGTGTGAATACTGCACAAGAAACGAAATCATTGTGCTGCCTCATCCTCTTTACTCTCCAGACCTGGCCCCTGCAGACCATTTTTTATTTCCAGAGTTGAAAACCATGTTGAAAGGATGAAGATTTGCAACAACAGATGAGATAAAAGAAAATTTGTAAATGGTACTTTGCACAATCCAGAAAGAGGTGTACGAAGACTGCTTCCCAAAGTGGAAACGAAGTTGGGAGCAGTATATCAATTTTGACAGAGTATTTCAAAGGACATATGTACAATAATTAAAAGGTAAGTGTAGAACAATTTTGTGGACGAAGTTTCAGAATTCTCTGAACAGACCTCATACATACAATGTCATCTATTCTTACCTAGAGTATGCTCTTCCAGCTGTAGGAGCAAAAGCTTATCAACATTAGACATGTATTCTTTGCTGAGACCCCATTGTGCATTTGTCCCACGAGATAATTTTAGCTTGCTATAAAATTTCACCCAATCCAGATGCTCTTGAGATTTTACATACCGGGAATTGTTCTTCAGCTATATTCCATGGCAGTTGTAGGGTGGAATGGACAGTTTGTCCTCCTTCCGCAAGTGTGGCTGCAATGCTGGATTATGCCAGTGCAACTGTGATATGCTGTTTACCGTGTATTTCCATCAGCAATAGATTTAAGATTTATTTTAAAAAAAAATTCCCAGTGCCGCCTGGTGCAACTAAGGAAATAATCCCGTCAGTGTTGTTGTCGGTTCAGTCCATGATAATGCTGCAAATTTCATTTTTATTGTCACTGAGGAGTGGTTTGTTGTGAGCAATGTACTGAAGTAGTTCATTGATGATGTAGCTTTTTTCTTTTGTAATTTTGAAGTGTAGCACACTTATCACACCTTTCTTTGGTGCTTGCATCCCAAAAGTTGTACTACATTCTGGTTGCTTAGTTATAAAACATTTATCTTCTAGGCAAATGAGTGTTTCATTGAAGATGCCACCACTGAGTTCGATGGCTAGTTCAGCATGAGCTTGTTGGATTTGGTACAGTATGGCATCATCATATTCTCTTTGAAGGAGTCCCACAGATGTTTTGGATTTGATGGGTTACATGTAGTTCGAATTATGGTGAATAAGTCTCTCATTTGTTCTGCTGAGGCTATGAATGAGGCTTCCTGTAGTGTTAATACCCAGTGGTGGTTGTTTTCCGGTAGTCCTAAGTATTGGCACGCTTCTCTGTATGTCTGGCACGGGTAACCATCAACAGTCTTGAGATCTGTGAAACTTGTTAGTTCCTGTATTTCATGTGGCAATGTCTGGAGGTAGAAAATTTTGTGTTGTTCAGATGTACAGTGTATACTTGGGTTATGGTGATGGCTATCAATATTACTGGATGATCTTCTACTGAAATTCCTTGTTTTTGTTGTTGAAAGATTCTTCTTGTTGTGTTCCATGTATGATAGTAGGGATGTTGACATTACTATAATGTTTTTGCGAAAGGCTCCATTTGGCACACTGGTGAAAAGCTTTTAATGTTGTGTTTTGGGGTTGTTCAATTGTAATTTTTCTGGCAATGTCTTTTATGAAGTAAATTCTCTGTCCATTGTCCGAACGTACAGCTCGATGTTGCACAGCTGGTTCACATTCTTATATGAGAAAACCAAAAATTGGCCAAGCTGCTTCGTTACTGGTGATGTATCTTCCTATTTGGTACAAGAGGATCTCATCATTTCTATTTTGTTGTTCACTGTCTTTGGCTATTTGAAACACAGCTATGTCACTGCCTTTGTTCATATACAGAAATATTTGATGGATTTCACTGAACTGCAGATTCTATGTTTATCTGTGTTTGGAATGTTTTGGAAAGTACTGTGTTATATGGTACTACCCAACGATAGCTATTTCCAGTTCATTGCTGCCTTGTATTCATATTTTGCTGTGAAGCCACTGTTTTCAGGTAGTTATCTTCTTTATTTGGCATAGCCATTAACCCCAATTTTTGTCTCGTCCAGTAGTGGTGTGGCATATTTTTTTGTACATTTGACATCACTCATACATTGTGAGATGGGGTTTTAATGGCCTGCATGGTCCAAGAATCATGTTATTTACTACTATGTCATATAGTTCTGGATCTTCTCGTGAATTGAGAAATTCAGCTTGGATTATTTTGTAAATATCTGTGGGATGAATTCTGTGATGCAGCCATAAGAGATGAATGAGCCAGTCCTCATTTGTGCCATCTGATTGTTTACATCCAGCATTTAACAGCTCCAAAGCTGTAGTATTTCATGGTGACATCAATAAATCTTATTTGTTTTTGTCGGAAAAATTGGGATATTATGCCGTGTCAATGCATAGGGGCTTGTCTGTATCTTAGATGTACTTTGATTTATGCCCACAAAGAGTTGCATGTAAGTGTTATGGAGAAGTCATGTCGTCCATATTTTCTTATGTACGTCATTGCATATTGAATGTATTTGTGCATGTCTTGGACTTCCTACATATGATGAGAGTAAGATTACCATTGTTCCAATGTCATCAATGTTTCCTTCAGTTATGATTGAACCTCGAAGGTAGATGTATTCTTCCATGTGTAGTTCCTTGTGATCCAGTCTTGTCTTAAGTATCCATTCAACTTCTATTTTTGCATACATATCTTCCAGGAATTGTTGGAATAAATGGCAAGTGCTGAGAATGTGATTGTATGTTTCATTGCCTCTGATCATTAAGCAGTAAGCATAGAACTCCTTGGAAGTGACTTCTTTGTTTGTTTCTACACCTGTTACAGCTTGGATTTATTTCATATTACAATGACATCCATCCTCTCCATGCAGAAATACTAATGGATATTGGAGGGCACCATACAAACCGCATGTTTCTGCAATGCGTTGTAGTCCTCCTCTTCTTCACTGTACAATTATGTCATGGCTTATGTTTTCATTGTCCACAATTATGATAGTGACTTCGTCTATCTGAGGAGCATTAAATCAATGTTTATGTTCTCTGAGTGGTCTTTAGTTGGCTCGGCTTATAACTTTATAGTCATCAGAAATCATTCGGGCTAGTGCTGTTTTGAAAATGTGAATCAGTTTATTGTATCTGTGTAAGATCCTCTGTAGATCTTGGTTTACTACTCTTGTCAGTCCATTCATATTTGTGCATCGTTGATCAACTGCTGTTTCTTCATTTCTGATTAAATATACTTGCAGAAATATATGGTCTTCATTGGATAGGATAATGGTAGTAATGACATCATGTTGTGATAGATTTGTCCTTGGACGGGGGGAAATTTTTTTTAGAAAAACCATCTTTATTAATGTTGATCGAAGTGACACCAAAAGAAGTCATTTGGAAGCAGATGTTGTAAGCTTTTATATTCTGAAGCTAGTGTTTTGATTTTGCAGTTTCCCTGGTCATGTAATGTAAAACTTCCTGTGAAGGTGCTTCTAGTGGTGATAATCGAATTTTTCCTTTCATGCAACAGAGGCCTTGTGTTTCTCTACTGATTTTTTTTTTTTTTCACATTGCAAAACTGGCAGATGTCATATGTTTTTTCCAATTACAATGTGTTTGTGTTTGTTACATTCTTTTGTTGGGCTGTAGTGGAATGCTTCATTTGTTAGGTTGTACTGATAGCTTGTCCTCGTCTGCATTTCTTGTAGGGTGATATTTTCGTGGATGGCTTGAGTTCGCTATTGTTTATTGTAAGATTGTGTTATAATTCTTGGTTCTTCAAACCATTCATTTTGTCATTCTTTAGTTTCTCTGCTTCTCATGGTGGTCATTGTCGCTTGTTGGAAATGTAAATGAGCATCCGTTTCATTTTTTTGCTAAATGTGCTTCACACTCTTCATCTGTCTCATTTTTCTCTGTTCTTTTAGTTACTGCCATTTTGCTACAGAACTAGCAAGATCTCCTCCTCTTTTACATTTGTGTATTGTCTAAAATAAAAATCAAATCAACTTTTTATTAACAAGTACACTTTATACATTTTTCACATTTCATTTTCGATTTATATTCAGTCACTCTGCCACTTTGACTACTCACACTTCGTTGTTTGTTTTTATTCACTCACTGCATTACTTTTTTGGTTCCTTCCTTCGTCATTGATAAGAAACTGATGTTGAACCCATGATGGGACTTGCTCTATATACCCCTACCAATGGGTGGTAGCACCACCAGCGGCAAATTTCAGAACATACCAAAATGGCTTTGAATGGTCCACACTGTTTCACACCATTCCAAAACATTTGAGAGTGTTCTGGAATGTTCCACAATGTTCTTGGATGTTCCCAAACATTCTGGAATCTTCCCAAATGTTCCAGAGTATTCCTAAACATTCCGGATCATTTTGGAACATTCTGGAATGTTGTGGAATGCTGTCGAATGATCTAGAGTGTTCTAGAAATATCTACAGGGTGAAACTTCCCAGCGCTTATATCTTCAAAAGCAAGACCATCAGATAAAAATGGATGGAGCATAGGGGGCTACCACACCATATAACTCCCCTGATTGTACCAGGACTAGTTTCTTGAGTTTTCACAGCACACAAACTGTACATTTATTTTTATAATATATATTGAGTACTGATTAGTATTGCTGACTTTAGGGAAAACATGGTTTAAATTAGTACTTATGACATCACTCTTTTCATTAACTGTTTTGAATTTTTTTTTCTTAGCGCATGCTCTATTCCAATACGATGTAGTGTTAAAAATGATAAAGACACCAACTGACAGTAACCTAAAGATTTCTATGTAGTAAAGTGACATATATTTAGTTGTTATTCTTCCTACCTGTCCTTCATGGTAGATGACATGCATGTAAGGCTGCACATTTCTCTCCCAATAGAGGACTTAGAGGGAAGACTTCCCAGTGGAATATCAACACTGAGTACTGGTCGTTTTGCTGGCCCTTTTGTGTCATAAAGACGTACCTGCAAATCATATATAGTAATAGTGAATTTGATGAAGTGCAAAACAAACAGAATTGCAGTTTTTAAAATTAGTATAACAAGAGCTTAATTGTTTACCTGTCCATATTTTGTACAAACAGCCACACTGCGGTCACCATCTGGTAGAAAAACAAGATCAGATGGCCAAATTGGAACTTGCAGCTCAAGCTCATTCTTTCTTACCTAAAAAGCAGTAAGTATATTACACTAATTGTTAGGATTGCAAAAGGTGAATCTACTAAGAACAGACAGACAAAAGATAGTGTAGTGAGTTACAGTCTGCTATCCTCTTGAGTAAATGTATGTCACATCACATATAGTAAATAATTGAGGAGTAAAGGTAACAACTCACCGAACTGTAAAAGTGTTGTGTCACGTGCAAGGGTGACAGCTCCCACCCCTCCCCCTCAAATGCTCAACCACACAGTGGAGACTGAGACCAGGAAGATTACGGGCATGAAGGATATGCTGTACGGATAAATCCCAGCTAAGTAGTTCACAAAAGTTAGTGCTGAGGGGAAGTAGACAGATAACACAGGTTTTGAAGTAGCCATTGAAATCAAGCATGTTGTGCTCAAGGGCATATTGTCTGCTCTTGGCCACAGTTTGGCATTGGCCATTTATTTGAGTGGCTAGTTGGTTGGTGGCCATGCCCACAAAAATGCTATTCAGAAGTTGCAGCAGGGCTGATATATGTCATGGCCTCTTTAACAGTTGGCCTTGCTTCTGACACGATAGGATAAGCCTGTGATGGGTTGGAGTAGGATGTGCTGGGTGAGGGAACCAGGCAGGTCATGCAGCTTGGTCTCGACAGTGACATGAACCATGTGGCATGGGATCAGCATAGGATGGACCAGAATATTGTGTAGGTTGAGTGAGCATCAGAATATCATTTGAGGAGGAGCAGGGAGGTTTGTACATATGAGTCCTTAATTTCTGGGCATGATGACAGATAGTCGAAGTGTTGGCAAAGGATATGGTTCAGTCGCTCTAATCTGGGATGAATTTGGGTGATGTGGGAGGTGCTCCCCTTCTCTCCTGTTCGCTTACCTTTATTCCTAAATTATTTACATTCTGCCAAAACTTTCCATCACCTATATTACAATGATAGACTGAATATTAAATGGTAAGACTGACATAAGGTCCTTAAGTGTCCGCCCTGATAGTTAAGTTGTCAGCGTGACAGATTGCCATCCTAAGGGCCCGGTTTCGATTCGCGGCTGGGTCGGAGATTTTCTCCGCTCAGGGACTGGGTGTTGTGTTGTCTTCATCATCATTTCATCACCATCCGGTGCGCAGGTCGCCCAATGTGGCGTCGAATGTAATAAGACGTGCACCAAGGCGACTGGACCTGCCCTGCAAGGGGCCTCCCGGCCAATGACGCCAAATGCTCATTTCCAGTTTCCAAGGTCCTAAGTTCTTTAAGTAAAAAGACCAATGCAGAAGTCAACATACAACAGCGTCTAGAAAAGTAAGAAAGAAAAAAAGTCCACAGTGGCAACAATGTAGGTCTGGAGCAAAAGATGAAGTTTTCAGAAAAAATGCCTCATTAAACAAGAACCATGGAGAGTCTGTATTACAAACTCAGTATATTACCAAACAGTGAGAAAGTTGTACCTTGTACTAATGAATGATGGCACTGGAAACATTGCATCAACTGGTGTTCAAAAAGGAAATACCACTTTTGATGGATAACAATGGTAACTGTGGGCAAAAATTTGTGTCATTAAAATCATAATTAATAATTAATTTGGTATTGGAGGGAAGTGTGTGGGCTAAAAATTGTAGTGTGTCCAAGGTTTGACTATAGTAAAGAGGTTCAAATTCATGTCAGCTGCAGTAGTTACGCAGAGATAAAGAGACTTACGCAAGACAGACTAGCATGGTGAGCTGCATGAAGCCAGTTTCAGAATAAGGACCACAACAATAATATTACTTTCAGACGAGTTGAGACAGGAAACATGGAGGAAGATTTATGATTTCACACCTGCTTAAACACAACTGTCAAAAGTCAGGAAAATAAAACAGAGATTCACACACTGATGTCTTCTTTACGTACATCAGTGATGAGAAAATAGTTATATTACTGGATGACCTGAAATCATTGCTTAAATTCATACAAAAGATGAAACATTTGCTTTTTCATATTGTCCACTAAGAAAATACTGTACAGATTAAATAAAAGTGCAGCAACTAATTAGTAGGAAAGGTTGTGGGTTTTACAGAAAAATTTTGTGGGAGAGATGAGTGTCAGAGGTTACCAAATCAGATGATCTTCCAACACAATGTTCAAAAGGCCTCACTTTTACTATGGGCAGATCAATTATTCTGGGAAGTGAACTTTTTTTGTGGAAACTTCCTGTTTGGGACATTATTCAATGTGGATTGTTTTGAAGAGAAGTACAGTCACATTACATTTTGTGAATGAAGGACCAAACTCCTTATAAACATTTAGTAACTTCTCTTAAACTTTCCAATACAGAGAATCTGATGACAGCATGGTATTTCAGTCTATCAATAGGAACAAAACTCATGCAACATAACTACTTTAATAAGCAGTATAAACAAATATACTCTACAGACTGTGGTGACACTTGACATGCGTAATTGCATAACATAGCAACATTTAAAAACAATTATTGGATATCAAAGTCATCTCTAGTCCATGCTGAGAACATTTCCCTTTGTCCTTATTATCAATTATGTTATAACAAACATAAGCTCAACAGCAACAGCTGATTCTCTCTCTCTCTCTCTCTCTCTCTCTCTCTCTCTCTCTCTCTCTCTCTCTGTAGGTGTGTCAAATGTGATCATTATTCATCACATTTTATTAACTGAGAGATTCTTAGAAATGTTGTTGTTATTGTTGTTGTTGTTGTCGTCGTCTTCAGTCCAGAGACTGGTTTGTTGCAGCTCTCCCTGCTACGCTAACCTGTGCAAGCTGCTTAATCTCCCAGTACCTACAGCAACCTACATCCTTCTGAATCTGTTTAGTGCATTCATCTCCTGGTCTCCCTCTACGATTTTTACCCTCCACGCTGCCCTCCAATACTAAATTGGTGATCCCTTGATGCCTCAGAATATGTCCTACCAACCGATTCCTTCTTCTAGTCAAGTTGTGCCACAAATTTCTCTTCTCCCCAATTCTATTCAATACCTCCTCATTAGTTAAGTGATCTACCCATCTAATCTTCAGCATTCTTCTGTAGAACCACATTTCTAAAGCTTCTATTCTCTTCTTGTCCAAACTATTTATCGTCAATGTTTCACTTCCATAAATGGCAACACTCCATACAAATACTTTCAGAAAGGACTTCCTGACACTTAAATCTATACTAGATGCTAACAAATTTCTCTTCTTCAGAAACACTTTCCTTGCTATTGCCAGTCTACATTTTATATTCTCTCTACTTTGACCATCATCAGTTATTTTGCTCCACAAATAGCAGAACTCATTTACTACTTTAAGGGTTTCATTTCCTAATCTAATTCCTTCAGCATCGTCCAATTTAATTCAACTAAATTCCATTATCCTCTTTTTGCTTTTGTTGATGTTCATCTTATATCTATATCTACATCTACATGATTACTCTGCAGTTCACATTTAAGTGCTTGGCAGAGGGTTCATCGAACCACAATCATTCTATCTCTCTACCATTCCACTCCCGAACAGCGCGCGGGAAAAACGAACACCTAAACCTTTCTGTTCGAGCTCATATTTCTCTTATTTTATTTTGATGATCATTCCTACCTATGTAGGATGGGCTCAACAAAATATTTTCGCATTTGGAAGAGAAAGTTGGTGATTGAAATTTCGTAAATAGATCTCGCCGCGACAAAAAATGTCTTTGCTTTAATGACTTCCATCCCAACTTGCTTATCATATCTGCCACACTCTCCCCTATTACGTGACAATACAAAACGAGCTGCCCTTTTCTGCACCCTTTCGATGTCCTCTGTCAATCCCACCTGGTAAGGATCCCACACTGCGCACCAATTTTCCAACGGAGGACAAACGAGTGTAGTGTAAGCTGTCTCTTTAGTGGACTTGTTGCATCTTCTAAGTGTCCTGCCAATGAAACGCAACCTTTGGCTCGCCTTCCCCACAATATTATCTATATGGTCTTTCCAACTGAAGTTGTTCGTAATTTTAACACCCAGGTAATTAGTTGAATTGACAGCCTAGGGAATTGTACTATTTATCGAGTAATCAAATTCCAATGAATTTCTTTTGGAACTCATGTGGATCGCCTCACACTTTTCGTTATTTAGCGTCAACCGCCACCTGACACACCATACAGCAATCTTTTCTGAATCGCTTTGCAACTGATACTGGTCTTCGGATGACCTTACTAGATGGTAAATTACAGCATCATCTGCAAAAACCTAAGAGAACTGCTCAGATTGTCACCCAGGTCATTTATATAGATCAGGAACAGCAGAAGTCCCAGGACGCTTCCCTGGGGAACACCTGATATCACTTCAGTTTTACTCGATGATTTGCCGACTATTACTACGAACTGCGTCCTTCCTGACACGAAATCACGAATCCAGTCGCACAACTGAGACAATACCCCATAGGCCAACAGCTTGATTAGAAGTCGCTTGTGAGGAACGGTGTCAAAAGCTTTTTTCCAGAAATCTAGAAATACGGAATCAACTTGAGATCCCCTGTCGATAGCGGCCATTACTTCGTGCGAATAAATAGCTAGCTGCGTTGCACAAGAACAATGTTTTCTGAAACCATGCTGATTACGTATTAATAGATCATTCCCTTCAAGGTGATTCATAATGTTTGAATACATTATATGCTCCAAAACCCTACTGCAAACCGACGTCAATGATATAGGTCTGTAGTTCGATGGATTACTCCTACTACCCTTCTTAAGCACTGGTGCGACCTGCGCAATTTTCCAATCTGTAGGTACAGATTAGTGATAGGCTAAACTGCGATTTTCCGATCAGTGATTTCTGTGAATGCTACTTTTCAGTATCTGTTATTCTTAACTGTGATTTGTCGCAGTTAAGAGTCGCAGTTAAGGAACGTAGGTCGTGTATCCCTCCGCCACTGCTATTTCTGCTACTTCCGCGATTTCTGTGACTTCTGCTACTTCTGTGATTTTTGTGACTTCTGCTACTTCTGTGATTTCTCCTACTTCTGCGATTTCTGTGACTTCTTCTACTTCTGTGATTTCTGTGATTCCTGCAATTTCTGCGACTTACCACCGTATGAAAAAGTTACATCTGCCCACACAGAAAATTATATCTCAACAAACCTGTCATTGGTAAGTAAGTTTTACGTTTGTTCTTCCATTGGCTTTAATCATGTATTAAAGAAACAACTGTGAAAATATTAATAGTGTAATTAATATGTAAGTAGCCATACAGTAGCGTAATAGTTCGTGTTTAGAAAATGAATTCTAACATATTGTTATGTTCACAGGTACCCGAACTACATTTCAGTCAGTAAATTGATAACTCAAAATATCATTGTCAACAGATCTGGAGAAATTTCTACTGCGTCTTTAGACCGTTTTCGTAAGACGAGAGGTTAGTTTCTAAGTGTTTTGATGGACTTAATTACTTCAGTAAGATCGTTCTTGCAAATGTGAAATATACCCTATTGAGTGGCTTTCATTACAGCAAATATTAGCAATCTAGTCTGTCAATTATATTGCTTGTAATCAGTGACAGCAAAAATTGTTTAATAATCCTTGTGATTTTGCAGACACAGTTCTGACTCTTGATTACTGGTGGCTGTACGTATCTATCCACGTCAAGGCTGTTGAGAGAGACTCGTGAAGATTCAAGACAGCTCTTAGAGGATTTGCAGTTTAAAAGTGACATAATTGTGAAATAAGTGTGCAGATGAGTGATTAAACTGTTTTTTTATTGAAGTTGTTATGCGATTTTAAAGGAATAATAAATGTTAAATACAGTGAGTGAATAATGAAAATCTCATTTTCTACATGTTTAAGCCGTCCTGTACCCATAATTTTCCGCTACTTATTTACTAGTAAACACTAGTTGGAGAGTGACATCCCGCCCCCCTCCCCCACCCCTTCTCCACAATTGTGGTGTGACACTGACCTGTAACGCAGCCCAAAGTCTACAATATGCATTTTGAGGCTGTTGATATGAAAGTGGGAAGTACAGATCTTCCAGTTAAATCAGAAATAGCTTAAGTGCAGTACTTGAAAGTAACACAGGAAAAGCTTACTTATGTAGGTGGTAGTAGTGTCGGCAAAAAGTTCTTGTGTGTGAAGTTGCCATGTAGAACACCAAGTATAAAACTTTTCTCCCAAGTCTTGAACTGTGTTGGAATAAAAGTGAGGCTTTCATATGACTCAATAATGCTGTTTTCATTTCACTACACTTATACAGGTGTCTGACTTCTGGTGTGTTAACATTGCAAAGTCCTGTAGGCATGTGGAGTATTAACCAAAACTGTCATACTGGAAGCAGAATCACATTTGTTACGTTACTTAATATTTTCAGGAGAAAAAGGCAATGTTGCTTCTTATTAATATAATTCATTCAGAGTCACAGCTGTGTTTGACCAACCATAACTGATGCTGAATGTGCATGTCGTCATATAATGTGAAGGGCTTATTTCAATAGTGGTACAAGTCCATTACCTCCACTTTTCTGTCTATAATGCATCTGAAATTAATGATCCAAACAAACATTAATAAAGGTTCATTTCTAGCAAGAAGCCATATGCTTGAATATTTCTGGTATCTCAACTGCAGATTTTTCAGTGCTCATTTAACTTTACGACTTCGTATCTCAAAATGAACAAAAATGGACTTGTACCACTAATGAAATAAGTCCTTCATATGCACACACAGCACTATAATCTCGTGAGGCACAAGGCTCTCATAACGAAGTACGTACGTCGTTCAACAGATGGCACTAGGAAAAGAATGTTAAATGCACTTTTTAGTTGCTACTTGCGACTTCTAGCCGCGACTTGTCACTGAAATCACAGAAACCAGTATGGAATTCGGCCAACAGATGGCTCATGGCGTTGAATGTGAAATGCTACTTGCGACTGCTAACTGTGACTGAAATCGCAGTTAGATTTTGTAAAGTTGTTATTGTGATATCTGTGACTTCTCAATCACTGTGATTTCTAACAGATATGCGATTTCCTGCCAACCACTAGTACAGATCTATCGGTGAGCGAGTGGTTGTATATGATTGCTAAGTAGGGATCTATTGTATCAGCGTAATCTGAAAGGAACCTAATCGGTATACAATCTGGACCTGAAGACTTGCCCATATCAAGCGATTTGAGTTGCTTCGCAACCCCTAAGGTATCTACTTCTAAGAAACTCATGCTAGCAGCTGTTCGTGTTTCAAATTCTGGAATATTCCATTTGTCTTCCCTGGTGAAGGAATTTCGGAAAACTGCATTCAATAACTCCGCTTTAGCGGCACTGCGCAGTGAAGGTATTGACTGCGTCTTGCCGCTTGTGTACTTTACATACGACCAGAACTACTTCGGATTTTCTACTAAATTTCGAGACAATGTTTCGTTGTGGAACCTATTAAAGGCATCTCGCATTGAAGTCCGTGCCAAATTTCGCGCGTCTGTAAATTTTAGCCAATTTTCGGGATTTTGCATTCTTCTGAACTTTGCATGCTTTTTTCCGTTGCCTCCGCAACAGCATTCGGACCTGTTTTGTGTACCATGGGGCATCAGTTTCATCTCTTACCAATTTATTAGTTATGAATCTCTCAATTGCTGTTGCTACTATACCTATGAATTTGAGCCACATCTCATCTACATTTGCATAGTCAGTTCGGAAGGAATGGAGATTGTCTCTTAGGAAGGCTTCTATTGAGACTTTATCCGCTTTTTTAAATAAAATTATTTTGAGTTTGTTTCTGGTGGATTTGGAAGAAATGATATTTAGCCTAGCTACAACAACCTTGTGATCACCAATCCCTGTATCAATCATGATGCTGTCTATCAGCTCTGGATTGTTTGTGGCTAAAAGGTCAAGTGTGTGTTCACAACCATTTACAATTCGCGTAGGTTCGTGGACTAACTGCTCGAAATGATTTTCGGAGAAAGCATTTAGGACAATCTCGGAAGATGTTTTCTGCCTACCACCGGTTTTGAACAAGTATTTTTGTCAACATATCAAGGGAAGGTTGAAGTCTCCACCAACTATAACCGTATGAGTGGGGTATTTATTTGTTACGAGACTCAAATTTCCTCTGAAGTGTTCAGCAACTATATCATCGGAGTCTGGGGGTCGGTAGAAGGAGCCAATTATTAACTTAGTTCGGCTGTTAAGTATAACCTCCACCCATACCAATTCGCACGGAATATCTACTTCGACTTCACTACAAGATATACCACTACTGACAGACACAAACTCTCCACGACCAATTCTGCTTAATCTATCTTTCCTGAACACTGTCTGAGACTTTGGAAAAATTTCTGCAGATCTTATTTCAGGCTTTAGCCAGCTTTCTGAGCCTATAACGACTTCAGCTTCTGTGCTTTCTATCAGCGCTTGAAGCTCAGGGACTTTCCCAGCACAACTACAACAATTTACAACTACAATTCTGACTGTTCCTTGATCCAAGAACGTCCTGTATTTGCCATGCACCCTTTGACATTGCAGCCCACCCCGTACTTTCCCGAAGCCTTCTAACCTAAAAAACAGCCCAGTCCATGCCACACAGCCTCCGCTACCCGTGTAGCCACCACCTGAGTGTAGTGAACTCCTGACCTATTCAGCGGAACCTGAAACCCCACCACCCTATGGCGCAAGTCAAGGAATCTGCAGCCAACATGGTCGCAAAACCGTCTGAGCCTCTGATTCAGACCCTCCACCCGGCTCTGCACCCAAGGTCCGCAGTCGATTCTGTCAATGATGCTGCAGATGGTGAGCTCTGACTTATCTCATTAAGCAAGACCGGCAGCCTTCACCAAATCAGATAGCTGCTGGAATCCAGAGAGAATTTCCTCAGATCCAAAGTGACACACATCATTAACGCCGACATGTGCCATCACCTGCAGCTGGCTGCACCCTGTGCTCTTCATGGCATCCGGAAGGACCCTTTCCACATCAGGAATAACTCCACCCAGAATGTACACGGAGTGCACACTGGATTTCTTCCCCTCTCTAGCCGCCATATCCCGAAGAGGCCCCATTACGCGCCTAACATTGGAGCTCCCAACTACCAATAAGCCCAACCTCTGAAACAGGGCAGGCAGCTGCATCTGGCTCAGCAAGAGACAGTACATGAAACGTGTTTGTCAGACGCACCGGGGAGGCTTTCTAATCAGCCTCCGGGGATGTCTTTCACTGTCTGCCACGCCTTGGAACGACTTCCCAATCAACCACAAGCGAGGGTTCAGCCCCACCGGGGCAACCACAGCGGCAGACCGATCTGGGGACAGACGGGACGAGGTTGACATCCCGTGATACCCAAGTCCGGCTCCTGCAGCTGTGAGTGAAGGGATGCCAACTCAGCCGTCATCCGAACACAGCAATCACAGTCCCTGTCCATTCTAATCGACGTTGAACAACAGTTACTGAAACAAGAGTCCGTGCCTAGATAACGCAAGGGCAACACGCAAAGAATGTATGAACTAACCTGTACAAATGCCTAACGACTGCGCTACAATCTGCCTGAATTTACGATTACAGTAACTAAAACTCAAAATTATGCCTCCTATACGAAACTCTCACGCAATTTAAGTAAAAATCTACGAAATAAACACAGAAAAGAAGCTGTATACGAATCTTTCTGCGCTTTATTAGAAATACAAGTTTTTTTTTTTCTCTTTTCAGATTAAATCTTTATGAAGAGTTAATTCAATGTAAAACTCGGCAAACTTTTCAATGTTGCTGTTTTCCCCAAACCAAATGTGTTCTACATAATCTAAGGTCCTAAGTACTGCAATACTGAATTCTTGAACTGTCTCATTCTCTCTTTTCTGCTGCCATATTTAAATAATAATAATAATAATAATAATAATAATAATAATAATAATAATATCAGCAGAGACCATGTGCAACACTGCAGATTTTTGAATGCATACAGCTCTATAGATAGACCATCTCTTATCCAGGAACTAGAAGAGAGGGGACTTGATTAGAAAATAGAGAACATTATCAGGCAGACACTAACAAATGCCACATCCAAAATTTAATTTACATTAGAGTTATCAGAGTCCTTCAAGGTTAGGACAAGAGTGAGACAGGGCAATGGTATTTAACCATTACTGTTCAATATATTATTACATAAAGCTGTCAGGGAATGGGAAAAAGAACTGAAGATACAGGGACTTTACAAATCAATCAGGCTAGGAAGGAAAACAAATGACCTAGATATTGGCTGTCTGAGACTGGCTGATGATCTGGTAATACTCACAGATAACAGAGAAACTAGAATAAAACAAATCTAGGTCCTGCAAGAGAAGGCTGAAAAGGTCAGAATATAGATCACCTTCAGTAAAACAGAACACATGTCAAACTAAAAAGATAATGGCAAAATGTTGAGAGATCAGGAGAGTTCACAAATGATACAGGCAAATGGAATAGATAAAGAAGTGGACTTATAGAGAAATCAAACGATGACTAGAGCATTGTGGAAGAATGGCAACATTTACAATAAATCATGCTTAGAATGTAATGTAAAAGTGAGGCATTACAATACTCCATCAAGCCATTAACCTTACAGCATCAGAAATGCTGGTCATGGATTGGAAATATGCATTAAAAAATATCAAGAAACTCGATATAAGAATCAGTCAAAATACTACAGCCCAATATGAGAGAACAAGGGTACAGACTGCAGAGAAGACAGGGGACCGAGCAGATATCTAACATACTATGTAACGTGAAGAAACATCAATTGAAATTTTACGGGTATATCTAAAGAATGCCAGACACCCAACAAACTAAACAGATCTTGGAGTACACAGGAAGCATTAAGAACATAAAGTGGATCACCGAAGTCAAAAAAGTCCTGGTATAACACACTCAGAAATATGGAAGACAGACAAAGATTCGACAAAGATTCAACCAGAAACTTCTCAAGTGGAAACTAAGCAAAAAGAGCAAGAGATTCAAGACAGGAAAAACTTGATTGGAAGAAAGGAAGAAAATGCACAGCACAAAGATGAAAGAAGAATGGTGCCTAAGAAAAACTCACATGAAGTAGATGCTTCATGCTGTCATCTAGTGGCCTTGTAGGTGTGACTTTACTGCACCTTAGTAAGTAGAAGGCTTTTGTATCTTCCTTCGCAAATCATGTAGTACCACTGACAGACACTTACAAAAGTAAAGTGTCTGTCAGCAGTACTAGCTTGCATCTACTCGAAACAGTTATGTACATGCTAAGGTTATGTAACAACATGTACAAGCATATTGAGGCTCATGACTCAGTTCATATGCACTGATTGATAGCTATACTGTTGCTGAAATTTAGATCTGCAATTAAGTACAGACTGAATTGTGACTGACTGCTGACTTCCTTCCTGTTTGAATTACATCACATTCCCTGTGCACAATGGTTACAATGGAATCCAACCTGATGACTCCAAAACAGTTTACTTGGGAAATCAAAATGTTGTGGCATTAATGACATCTTATCAGACATTTATTCAGTCTTGTCTTCATACCAGAAACCAGATATCATAACATCATTAGCATTTAGCCACTAGCAATACCAAGCAAGCATTGCAACAACACTTTTTAAAAAGCAGATAGATAATTATAGTTTCTAGGCACTGGCTGGATCTGCTTGGAACCTACGCCTTTCTGTTTCCTACCATCTTCCTACCTACAGCCTAATCCAGTTTTCGCCTTTCTTTTCCACACAGTCCTTCACTCCTTCCAGCTGTCTGTCTCTTGGTATTCCTCTTGATATTTTCCCTTTCCTTTTCATCTCTCTTATCTTCCTGGGTATCCTCTTCTGCTCCATTCACTTAACATCTCCAGGTCATCAAAGATTTGATTCCTCAATCCCCTCCTATGATGGTTCCTTCTTTACTAATTCCTTGATACTCTCATTCCTTAACCTATCCCTCTTTGTCTTTCCAATACTAGTTCTCAAGAATTTCATCTCATTAGCTTGTATTTTGCTTCACTCTCTCTTCTTTTCATCACCCAGGTCTCTGAGGCACACATCAGGACTGGAAAATAGCATGTCCGATATATAAACCTTTTGCTGTTTTGAGGGTCATCCTTGCTCCACATATACTCCTATAAAATGCTTCTGCTTGTCTGCAACGCTCATTTATTTCTCTGTCATTTCTTCCATTTTTCTAAACTAAGCTTGCCATGTACTTGAAACTCTCCACTTTTCTCAGTTGTTCTCCACCAATTGTTATTCCAGTTGTGACTCTCCTTCTTCCTAGTTCTAATTATCATTTCACATTTACTTATGATAAATTTCATCTTGTATCCTTCTTCTATTTATTGCCATATGTACAACTGCTCCTATATTTCCTCCTTGTTTCCTCAGATCATCAACTCATCTGCAAACACCAACACTTTCATGTTCCCTTCACCTATTACTTGCACCACTCTGGTTATTATCTCATACATCACCACAATGACGAGCAATAGTGAAAGTGCACATTCCTGCCTAAAGTAATTCTTCTGTTCCACGCAATCTGATCTCTCTGGGAGCTAAATGGTAAGGTTACCAGTGCCTACCACTTTCAAACAGTAACACTACCATCATAAATTTCTTGTATCCTTCATATAGTGTAATATAACTGCTTAAATAAAAAATCGATTAGCCAAGCAGCAGCAAGAGGAAAAAAATGGAAACACACAGGCCTTCAGAGCCAGTGGCTCCTTTTTCTGGCAGAATGATTGCAGGCAAAGGAAGAGGGGCGAAGGAAAAGGATTGGTGAGGTTTATGAAATGAGGAGAGTTACAGAAAAGTTGCACAAAACCCCAGGTTAGGGGAGACTTAACATTTGGGATAAGAACAAAAGACTCCATATAACCTGCTTTTCTACTCCTGCTCTCCAGGGACTTCCATACCTTGTTTCTACATAAACTACAAGAAGCTTTTCCACTGTCCAGGAAGGTCATCAGTAGACCTTTTTATATTCATATTGGTCTTCTGGTAGCTGCCTTACAGCAAAAATAAGAGCTATTGTGAACATCCCTATTCTGAACCCATGTTGTTGTTCTTCCTATATTTTTGCCCGATCCCACGTTTCCAAAATATCTTTGCACAATGGTTCATCAATGTGATTCCCCTACAGTTATTGCACTCTTTTCTATTACCTTTCTTGAAGATTAGGATAATTATTCCCCTTCTTCCACTTTTTTTGGATCCTCTTTTCTTCCCAATCATCTCCACACTCAGCTCATCAAAATCTGGTACCTTCCCTCCTTTCATCTTCCACTTCCCTCCGTGTCACATCCTTTTCTAATAGCAGTTCCTCTCCCTTCCTCCTCAGCCCAGTCTCCTTTCATATTCGAGAGTCCTTCAAGAATACTCCCTCCGCATCTTCAGTTCCTTCTCATTTTCTACCTCTTTGTCACCTTCACTCGCCATTCAAACATTGTACGTTGTATCATTCTGTCTCTTATTTTTAACCATCCCATACAAGACCTTTCTTGAACATTCACTGTCTTCCTCCACCATTCTAGTCCATTTTCCCACAATAGTCTTCTCTCCACTGCTCTTTCTTTCTTGTCTGGTATTCTTCTATTGTCTTTACTGCCCTATTCTGGAACCATACTTCTCCTGCACTATACCTTCATTTCTTCACTCCAGCTTGGTGTTTCCTTCCATTTCTTTTTGTTGGTTGTCCTCTCTCCAACTACTTCTGCCACATTTACTAATGTTCTCTTGAATCTACCCCATTCCACTTCCATGGTTTTTTGTTCATCAATTGGGATTTACTCTATTCCGCTTCCTTCATCTTTCAGCTTCTGTACACTTATGTGGCGATGCTGGTTTTCTATTCCTTTCTTATCCTTAGCCCCTTTCTGGTTAATCAAATCAAAAACTGATTTCATTAGTGTTGAATCCGTAGTTTTCAGGATTGTGGGACTCATTGGTTACACTCCTGATAATATAACCGCTAAAGGTGGAGGCGGCAGTAAAAAGGGGTAATGTGTAAAGCAAAACTCTGGAAGATTTGGAACAATTTCTGCAATACATTGTGCACCCATGACTTCCTGTTTGCTTTAAAATTAGATTGGTATAATTAAGTAACTGAGCAATCTCAGTAATTAGCCAGTATATAAATACGAGGATTGGAACTTTAATAGTGGCAACTATTTATTTACAGCTTGTAGAAAATAGATGTATGTTTCAAAGTTTTACTGACCTTAAAAGTAGTCACCAGCACTGTGTATAACTCATTGCCAGTGATGTGGAAGTCATAGGATACTCTTAGCAGTGCCAGTTGAGTTCAGTTCAAGCGGCGTGGTCTATTGCCCGACGAATTTGTAGCAGTTTTGAAGTGAATGCCATGAAGTGTTTCCTTCAGTTTAGAAATCGAATTGAACTCACGAGGTCTTAAGTCAGGGGAGTGCAGTAGGTGATATGGCACTTAGCAGCCCCATCAGTCAAACAAATCAGTAACAGCTTGCATCCACACACTATCCCGTAAAATGATGTTCAGATCCTGCAGAAAGTGTGACCACTTCTTTTTCTATGCTATTCATTTTTGGAACACAACCTACGACAAGCTTAGAGACAGAAGTGATGACGCTTTCTGCAGGACCTGACCATCATTTTGTAGGACAATGCTCAAGCATCTACAGTGCAAGCTGTTACTGATTTGTTTGACTGATGGGGCTGCTAAGTGCTATACCACCTACTGCACTGCCCTGACTTAAGCCCTCGTGAGTTAACTCGACTTCTAAACTGAAGGAAACACTTCATGGCATTCGCTTCAGAACTGCTACAAATTTGTTGGGCAACAGACTGCGGCACTCGAACTGTGAACACAACTGGCACTGCTAAGAGTATCTTACGACTTCCGCATCGCCGGCAATGGGTTATACACAATGCTGGTGACTACTTTGAAGGTCAGTAAAACTTTGAAACGAGTATCTATTTTGTACGAGCTATAAATAAGTAGTTGCCACTATTAAAATTACAATCCTTGTAATTGCAGAAGGTGAAAAGTTAGATCCAGTGCCTGAAAACACTGAGCTATGAGCCCTACGATTAGCAGTTTGACACTAGCTGGATAACAAGTAATTTTTGTCTAGAAAATATCTTGCAAAGAGTAATGATTGCTCCCACACCTATTTGTTACCTTTATTGCACAAAGGCTTGATACAACTATAGCAATTTGCTCTTGGCAGCTATCTTCACACAAACATGACTGCAAAGATTCTATTTACCCACAGAAGAATGTCATTTGTGAGATGTTAGAGGAAAGCATACAAATCATCTTTGTTTTCTTGATGATAACATTTTAATATACAGTATTTTCCATGGGTTATCTCACTCTTCTGCAAATATATTTTGCCCATTATTTGTTTCAAAATAGTTTATTGCTCAAAATACTTAAGTATATGCCTGAAAGGACAACAGAAAAATATGGAACTAAAACAGATGCTGTGTGGGAACAAAGTTTTAGGTTCCTATCCTTTAGCAGCCAAGGAAAAATTTTGGAATGTAATAGAAAGGAATATTGGGGTCTAATGTACCATCGACAAGGAGGCCATTAGCAACAGAGCACAATGTTGGATTAGGGAAGGGCATGGAAGGATATCGTATCCTGACCAACATTACAATGAATTTTGGGCACAAGCTAAAAGTGCAGTCAGTTCTCTATGTGTATTGCTATAGCTCTAACTGGTTCTTGCCGAGTGTTACTTAAACACTGTGTTCAAATTGTTAATGCTTCCCTGGAATAAATCTATGTTCAGTCTACTGGCCATGTTGTACTTATACCAAATTACAACATGATTGGCGACGAGTGTGGTCCTGTTCTCCATGCGAATTTCTACTCTGGTTGGTACTCCTTTTATTCTCACACTGGCTGGTGGTGTTACAAAGGGCATTTTACTTCAACTTATCGAAAAGCAAGAATCATTTGAGACAGTGTAGCGCTATCAATCACAGGCACTGTAAAATCAAACTATTGCCAAGAATGTACCAATTTCTATGTCAATTCACCCTTATGCAGGATCATCCATCTTCTGTAACATTTGAACAAATACGCAAACTTCTTTCAAAATGCTGCTGTAAGCGCACCCATATTATTGCATCCCGGGTTGAGTTTTACCGCTGTAGGAAGCAACCATATCAATTCTATCGAGCATGGGTGGCTGAACTCCACGGCTTACATCGCCGTCTTCATATTACGTCCGATGTGCATAAAGAACCATATAGTGTGAAAACCCATCCCTCCCCAAGTTTTAGATATTGCAGAGTCATTTGAGATGTCACAAGCTGTGGGTAACCAAACTGAGTCATGGTGTGAGGTACCAGTAATCCAACCCTCTCCACCCCACCACACGCTATATAGTTCGCAGGGGCATAATATGGTGGCAGCAGTCCTCACAGCATCACAGCGTCGAGGCGGCTGGCCTCACTCCCAGCAGCAGCTGCACTGACAAAGTAAACAGTAACATACACATTGCACACTCCTTTCCTCCCATTACTGTTTCATTAAGCATGCACACCCAGGCTCTCCAAAACACTGGGCTACACGTCATAACTGAATCAAAAAAGATCACATTGCTTCTGTTTGTAATGCAAAAATTCAGCACACCAATCCTGATGCAGATATGGACTAAACATTGTATCAGCTATTTCTGCCACACCAAACAAGCTTTTCATTGATGTTATGGTTTTTCATTAAGTTCTGCATATGCAAGTGAGTACAAGAGCTGCAGTAACGTTGTCACAAACTTATATGGACTTGGGCTCCCCTTCACTTCTCCCTGTGTTAGAAAAGTTAGTAAACAGCAATAAATAGAGTATTCCTATTCTCCGTATGCCTGCTTAGCTGAGTGGTAATGTGCTTGCCTCCCATGCAACGGGCCCAGGTTCGATTCCCAGCCGGGTTGAAGATTTTCCCCGCCCGTGGACTCGGTGTTGTGTTGTCCTTATCAACATCATCTCATCCCAATCGATGTGCAAGTCACCCAATGTGGCGTCACATGCAATAAGACTTGTAACACTGCACCCGAAGTTCCCCGGATGGGGCCTCCTGGCTAACAATGCCATACAATCATTCATTCATATTCTCTGCCAATTCTCTGCTCCACTGACATACAAGTCAGTAGTCCAATCACTTACATTTCTTGTTGTAGATAACACACATACGGAGAATCTTTTTGGATTAGATCCTTTTAAATGTTTTGGTTTTACCATTTCAGATGAAGTGAATTTAGTGTCTGAACAAGTGCCATATACACAGTTAGATGCATTATGGTGTGAATTTTTCCTCTTCGTTCCCTACTGGATTGGGGTGTCACAACACTTTTCAAGTGCACATTACCATGAAATCTTCAGTGTCACTTTTTCCGGGACTGTCTGGTTCCAATCATACTCAGGCAACAAGTTGAAGATGAATCATATTGCCTCACAGAATCCGGCACTGTTCAGCCTATTGCATCGTGTGGATGGTCTACCCTCTTAGTTATAATAAAGAAACTGTCTCATCGGTTAAACCTCTGTAGTGATTTAAAAGTTTCTGTGAATGCACCATCTATAATGGATGCACCCCTGATACGGCACCCAGATGACCTCTTTGCAAAATCAGGTGGTCAATATTTCTCAAAAATTGACTTGTCGGAATGCCTATTACAACTCCCTTTAGATACAGAGTCACAACTTATGTTAGTTGTCAGTAGTACTTTTGGACTGTACCAATACCTGTGGTTACCTTTTGGAGTCACCAGGATTCCCGCTGTTTTTCAGTGTTTTTGGAACAACTTACAGCGTCTATGCCGGGTTCAGCAAACCATTTAGATAACTTTGTATTTTCCAGCACCTTCACTGTGGAACATTTACCAAATATCTGCGCTTTTTTTTCTATCCTCCAAGTGGTTGGGTTGAAGTGTAATTCAGAAAAATGTCAATTTTTTCAAGCTTCTATTGCTTATCTTGTGTTTGAAGTTTCTCGCAGCAGAAATTTTTGCCTAGGGCAGTGACAATTGCTTAGTCGTAATATGCTTTGCTGCACAAAGGGACTCATTTTCGATGGTCGCCGGCTTGCGAAAACACCCTTTTCCAACCATGCAATCTTGCCGCTTGTGTGCCTCAACAATACAGATAGCTGTACCGTAGGTGCAACCACAATGGAGGGGTATCTGTTGAGATGCCAGACAAACGTGTGGTTCCTTAAGAGGGGCAGCAGCATTTTCAGTAGTTGCAGGGGGCAACAGTCTGGATGGTTGACTGATTTGGTCTTGTAACATCAACCAAAACGGCCTTGCTGTGCTGATACTGGGAATGGCTGAAAGCAGTGGGAATGGTCAAATGATGGTGGCATACTCCTTGGTGAAATATTCTGGTGGTAAAATAGTCCTCCATTCGGATCTCCAGGCAGGGAATATTCAGGAACACGTCGTTATCATGAGAAACAAAACTGGTGTTCTAAGGACTGGAGCATGGAATGTCAGATACCTTAATTACACAGAGAGAACATTTTAAAAAAGGAAAATGGATCAGTTAAAGCTAGATACAGTAAGAATTTGTGAAGTTCGGTGGTGGAAGGAACACGACTTCTGGTCAGGTGAATATAGAGCTATAAATACAAAATCAAAAAGGGGTACTGCATGATGATAATGAATAAAAAATAGGAATGCAGATAAACTAAGATGAACAGCATAGTGAACACATTATTGTAGCCAAGACAGACATGACACCAGACACAATAGCAAAAGTTTATATGCCAACTAGCTCCACAGATGAGGAGGAGACTGAGGAAATGTATAATGATAACAGAAATTGTTCAGATAATTAAAGCAGATGGAAATTTAACAGTCATGGGGGCTGGAATTTGACAGTAGGAAAAGGCAGAGAAGGAAAAGTAGTAGATGAATATGGACTGGGGGAAAGGAATGAAAGAAGAAGCTGCCTGGCAGAATTTTGCACAGAACATAATTTAATCATAACTAGCACTTGGTTTAAGAATCATGACAGAAGGTTGTATACATGGAAGAGAGCTGGAGACACCGTAAGGTTTCAGAATGATAGTATAATGGTTAGACAGAGATTTTGGAATCAGGTTTTAAATTGTAAGACATATCTAGGGGCAAATGTGGACTCTGACCACAATTTATTGGTTATGAACTGCAGATTAAAACTGAAGAAACTGCAAAAGGGGTAGGAATTTAAGAGATGGGATTTGGATAAACTGAAAGAACCAGAGGTTGTAGAGGGTTTCAAAGGGAGCTTTAGAGAATGATTAACAAGAACAGGGGAAAGGAATACAGCAGAAGAAGAATGGGTAGCTTTGAAAGATGAAATACTGAAGGCAGCAGGGGATCAAGTAGGCAAAGGCGAGGGCTAGTAGAAATCCTTCGGTAACACACAAGGTACTGAATTTAATCAATGAAAGGAGAAAATATAAAAAATGCAATAAATGAAGCAGGTGTAAGGAAACACAAACATCTAAAAAATGAGACCAACAGAAAGTGCAAAATGGCTAAGCAGAAATGGCTAGGGGACAAATGTAAGGATGTAAAAGCATACATCACTAGGGGGGAAGAAATATGCTGCCCTCAGGAAAATTAAAGATTTCCTTGGAGAAAAGAGAACTGTCTGCGTGAATATCAAGAGCTCGGATGGAAAACCAGTCCTAAGCAAACAAGGGAAAGCAAATAGGTGGAAGGAGTGTATAGATGGTCTATACAAGAGAGATGCACTTGAGGCCAATATTATGGAAATCAAAGAGGATGTAGATGAAGATGAGAAGAGAATATGATATAGAGTGAAGAATTTGACAAAGCACTGAAAGATGTAAGTCAAAACAAGGCCCCAGGAGTAGACAACATTACATTAGAGCTACTAATAGCCTTGGGAGAGAGAGCCATGACAAAACTCTTCCATCTGGTGAGAAAGATGTATGAGACGTGCAAAATACCCTTAGACTACAAGTAGGATATAAGAATTCCAATTTGAAAGAAAGCATGTGGTGACTGATGTGAAATTGACCGAACTATCAGTTTAATGAGTCAAGGTTGCAAAATACTAACATGTACCTGCATCATTTACAGAAGAATGGAAAAACTGGAAGAAGCTGATCTCGGGAAAGATCAGTTTGGATTAAGGAGAAATGTAGGAACATGTAACGTGATACTGACCCTATGCATTCTCATAGATGATAGCTTCAAGAAGGCAAATCTATGTTTACAGCATTTGTGGGCTTGGAGAAAGCTTTTCACAATGTTGACTGGAATACTCTCTTTCAAATTCTAAAGGTCACAGGGATAAAACACTGGGACCAAAAGGCTATTTACAATTTGTACAGAAATCATAGGGCAATTGTAAGAGCTGGGGGGGCACGAAAGGAAAACAGTGGTTGAGAAGGAAGTGAGACAGGGTTGTAGTTTATCCCTGGTGTTATTCAATCTGTATACTGAGCAAGCAGTAAAGGAAACAAAAGAAAAATTTGGAGTAGGAATTAAGGTCCAGCGAGAATAAATAAAAACTATGAGTTTTGCTGATGACACTGCAATTTTGGCTGAGACAACAAAGGACTTGGAAGAGCAGTTGAACAGAATGGACAGTATCTTGAAAGGAGGATACAAGATGAACATCAACAAAAGCAAAACGAGGGTATTGGAATGTAGTCGAATTAAATCAGGTGATTCTGAGGGAATTACATTAGGAAATGAGACACTTAAAGTAGTAAATGATATTTTGCTATTGGAGAAGCAAAATAACTGATGATGGTTCAAGTAGGGAGGATATAAAATGCAGACTGGCAATGGCAAGAAAAGCATTTCTGAAGAAGAGAAATTTGCTAACATCGAGTACAGAGTTATGCATCAGAAAGTCCTTTCTGAAAGTATTTGTATTGAGTGTAGCCATGTATGGAAGTGAAACATGGACCACAAACGAGGGAGGAGAGAGGAGGGAGGGTAGTGTGTAGTGTGTAGTGTGTAGTGTGTAGGAGAGGGAGAGGGAGAGGGAGAGGGAGAGGGAGAGGGAGAGGGAGAGGGAGAGGGAGAGGGAGAGGGAGAGGGAGAGGGAGAGGGAGAGGGAGAGGGAGAGGGAGAGGGAGAGGGAGAGGGAGAGGGAGAGGGAGAGGGAGAGGGAGAGGGAGAGGGAGAGGGAGAGGGAGAGGGAGAGGGAGAGGGAGAGGGAGAGGGAGAGGGAGAGGGAGAGGGAGAGGGAGAGGGAGAGGGAGAGGAAACTTCACCTGGTCACTGATCACAAACCACTGGTTTCATCATTATTCAGTCCTTCTATGTTGTTACCAGATAAAGCGGCACATCACATTCAATACTGGGCTCTTTTCCTTTCAAGTAACAACTACAATATTCATTTTCGCCCTATGAAATGCCAATGCTTTGCCCCACCTGCCGGCTGGTCCAGATCTAGAATTTGATCCAGAGGAATTGCTTTGTTTCCACACTGATGTCACCACACAGCAGATGGCTGACGGTTTTCCTGTAACTAGCACATGGATTGCAAAGGCTGTAGCCTTGGAATCCATTTTGTGGAAGGTCATAACATCTGTACACCATTGTTTTAGAGTGGTAGTATTAGTAGTAGTAGAGGGGTTTGGGGCGCACGACATTAAGGTCTTCTCTGCTTTTAGACACAGATCACAGAGCTCCTCAGGTAGTGATCCCCTCAGTGCTTCGTTCGGAGGTTCTCCATTTATTACTTGCAGAGCACTGGGTTTTATCACACACAAAAGATTTGGCTCTTCAGAAAGTGTTTTAGCCCGGCTTGGATGGTGACATTAACTGTCTGGTTGCCTCCAGTTCACAGTGTGTGATGCACCAAGCACGTACACAAACATCGTAGTCTCCTTGGGCGATGCCGTTGCATGTATGGGGCCATTTACATCTGGATTTCACTGGCCCCTTTCTCAGCACTTGTTTGTTGTTGGTTGTTTACACATATTCTCATTTTCAGTGTGTCATTCATTGTGTTTCCACAACCAAAACTGCCGCCATCACAACCTTGCCCAAGATTTTTTCACTCAAAAGCTTGCCCACAATGTTAATGTACGATAATGGTCCACAATTTTCATTGCAAGAGTTTGTGGCATTTTGCTATTCTCGTGGTATCTATTATACCCACGCATCATTCCATCCACAATCTAACGGTCAGGTGCAATGCCTAATGCAAACATTGAAAACTTAGATGAAAAAGTATGTTGCCAACTCTTCGTCTGATGTTGCCTTAGATTGGTTTCTCTTCTTATACCATTTCACCAATTCACCGAGAAGAGCCCAGTGGAGCTACTCCATGGGCACCAGCTGAGGACACTACTACATCTTCTGTATCATCCACCTGGACATCAACATGTGCTGCTGCCATGCCTCTTCTGGCCAGGTGTGGCTGCCTGGGCATGCGATTTCAGGTATCACCCTAAGTGGATTGCAGTTGTCGCCGCCAGATGCCACAAGCAGCGTCTCTGCGACATCCGCACAGAAGACGGCTTTTGATCGAGGCACCATGATCAACTTCATCTTTGAATTGATGGCAGGGCACCTCCTGACATCACACCATCACCTCCAAATCCATTCCATTGAGTGTCACATCACCTGCTGCTGCCAGCTCTCCACTGCTGCGTGGGCAAGGGCATCCATCCTCGGTGGCTGAACCAGCAGTTTCTCTATTGCTTCCAGCAGCATTGTCATGGATTCTGTCACCTGTTGCTGGGCAACCACTGATAGAAGTATCATCAGCATTGTGAGCACTATCACCAGGACCAATGCCTGAGGTCGACATAGAAACAGCCCACGTGTCGCCATATGGTTTGACACGGGAGCGTCGGCGCAGAATGTTTCCACGTCCGAAACACTTCAGACAGTATGCTCCCACTGCAGCAGGTCACCTTATCCAGAGCTCAGTGGATGATGGGGGCAGTATGGATGCCTCAAGAGGAATGCAGTGACAAGTGCATATACTTTCAAAAGGCCATGCATGCGGCAGTGCTATGTCATCCGCAGAAGCTGCCTCAGACAAAGTGTGTGTGTGTGTGTGTGTGTGTGTGTGTGTGTGTGTGTGTGTGTGTGTGTGTGTGTGTGTGTGTGTGTGTGTGTGACCACCATTAGAGCCTGCCAAGGGCCACAGTCTATTTAATTCTACCTGAGCTATGCTTGACTCAGTTCTCTGTGTGTATTGCTACACATCTTTGTGTACATAATTAGTTCCTCCTGAATCTTACTTAAATATTGTGTTCAAATTGTTAACACTTCTGTGGAATAAAGTTGTATTCAGTCTGGCTGTGTTGTAATTATACCTAATTAGAACAAAAAAGAAACCTGATGAGACTGGGCCGATCAGTCCAGGGTCAGGAAACAGTGAATCGTTGTTTGAACACAAAATACAAACTGCAAGGAAATGGACATGGGAAGACAGTATGACAGATAAACAAAGTCAGATGAGTGAGCTGAAAAGAGAAAATCTGAGACTAGCAAGAGCAGAGCATTATGACAACAAGATGATAGTGAAGCGAACACACCACTGAGTCCCGTGTTGGTGTGCAGTGTAACTTATAGATCGGTTATGAGATCTAATTGGTCAGTACAATGGTGTGTGGCAGATGACAATAGCACTGACAGTCTACTGATCTGCCTAGCAGCCTAGGTCGAGTTCCCAATTCTGTGGCAGGTTTTGAAAGTTGCTGGGTTGCATACCAGAAACTGGCTGTGACCTTTCAAAAGAACCATCCTGGTATCTCTATTATGCAATGGAGGAAAATCAAGAAAAACTTAACTCACATGGTCGAATGGGGACTTGAACCATCAGCTTCAAAATACGAGTTCTGTGTTCTAATACAGCACTCTTTCGCCCAGTAGAATGTAACAGGTTATACCTAGTGTAACATAATGCATTATTGCTGGATAGAAGAACAGCTTCATTTGTGTTCAAAGAAAAACACAGTACAGAATGATCACCAATAAGAGATATACTTCACCCTAGGCCCGACAGGACGCCTTCTGAGACGCGGCAAGGTAGGAGTAGGCAAAATGCAACAGGGAATAACAATATTAATGGGCTAATAGTAAACTGCAGGAGCATCTATAGAAAGGTCCCAGAACTGCTCTCATTAATAAACGGTCACAACGCCCATATAGTGCTAGGGACATTAAATTTGCTGAAACCAGACGTAAACAGTAATGAAATCCTAAACTCAGATTGGAATGTGTACCGCAGAGACAGGCTAGACAGTGAAGGGGGAGCCGTGTTTAAAGCGATAAGAAGTGCAATAGTATCGAAGGAAATTGACAGAGATCCAAAATGTGAAATAATTTGGGTCAAGGTCATGGTTAAAGCAGGCACAGACATGGTAATTGGATGTCTCTATAGGCCCCCTGGATCAGCAGCTGTTGTGGCTGAGCACCTGAAGGATAATCTGGAAAATATTTTGAGTAGATTTCCCCACCATGTTATAGTTCTAGGTGGAGATTTTAATTTGCCGGATATAGACTGGGAGACTCAAACGTTCATAACGGGTGGCAGGGACAAAGCATCCAGGTAATATATTTTGAAGTTCGTTATCTGAAAACTACCTTGAGCAGTTAAACAGAGAACCGACTCGTGGCGATAACATATTAGACCTTCAGGTGACAAACAGACCCAAACTATTTGAAACAGTTTACGCAGAACAGGGAATCGGCGATCATAAAGCGATTACTGCATCGATGATTTCAGCCATAAATAGAAATATTAAAAAGGGTAGGAAGATTTTTCTGTTTAGCAAAAGTGACAAAAAGCAGATTACAGAGTACCTGACGGCTCAACACAAAAGTTTTGTCTCAAGTACAGATAGTGTTGAGGATCAGTGGACAAAGTTCAAAACCATCGTACAATATGCGTTAGATGAGTGTGTGCCAAGCAAGAGCGTAAGAGATGGAAAAGAGCCACCGTGGTACAACAACTGAGTTAGAAAACTGCTGCGGAAGCAAAGGGAACTTCACAGCAAACATAAACATAGCCAAAGCCTTGCAGGCAAACAAAAATTACGCGAAGCGAAATGTAGTGTGAGGAGGGCTATGCAAGAGGCGTTCAATGAATTCGAAAGTAACGTTCTATGTACTGACTTGGCAGAAAATCCTAAGAAATTTTGGTCTTATGTCAAAGCTGTAGGTGGATCAAAACAAAATGTCCAGACACTCTGTGACCAAAATGGTACTGAAACAGAGGATGACAGACTAAAGGCCGAAATACTAAATGTCTTTTTCCAAAGCTGTTTCACAGAGGAAGGCTGCACTGTAGTTCCTTCTCTAGATTGTCGCGCAGATGACAAAACGGTAGATATTGAAATATACAACAGAGGGATAAAGAAACAATTAAAATCACTCAAAAGAGTAAAGGCTGTTGGACCTGATGGGATACCACTTCGATTTTACACAGAGTACGCGAAGGAACTTGCCCCTCTTCTTGCAGCGGTGTACCTTAGGTCTCTAGAAGAGCGTAGCATTCCAAAGGATTGGAAAAGGGCACAGGTCATCCCCGTTTTCAAGAAGGGACATCGAACAGAGGTGCAGAACTATAGACCTATATCTCTAACGTCGATCAGTTGTAGAATTTTGGAACACATATTATGTTCGAGTATAATGACTTTTCTGGAGACTAGAAATCTACTCTGTAGGAATCAGCATGGGTTTCGAAAAAGATGGTTGTGTGAAACCCATCTCGCGCTATTCGTCCACGAGACTCAGAGGGCCATAGACACGGGTTCACAGATAGATGCCGTGTTTATTGACTTCCTCAAGCCGTTTGATGCAGTTCCCCACAGATGTCTAATGAACAAAGTAAGAGCATATGAACTATCAGACCAATTGTGTGATTGGATTGAAGAGTTCCTAGATAACAGAACGCAGCATGTCATTCTCAATGGAGAGAAGTCTTCCAAAGTAAGAGTGATTTCAGGTGTGCCGCAGGGGAGTGTCATAAGACCGTTGCTATTCACAATATACATAAATGACCTTGTGGATGACATCGGAAGTTCACTGAGGCTTTTTGCAGATGATGCTGTGGTGTATGGAGAGGTTGTAACAATGGAAAATTGTACTGAAATGCAGGAGGATCTGCAGTGAATTGACGCATGGTGCAAGGTGCAGGGAATGGCAATTCAATCTCAATGTAGACAAGTGTAATGTGCTGCGAATACATAGAAAGATAGATCCCTTATCATTTAGCTACAAAATAGCAGGTCAGCAACTGGAAGCAGTTAATTCCATAAGTTATCTGGGAGTACGCATTAGGAGTGATTTAAAATGGAATGATCATATAAAGTTGATCGTCGGTAAAGCAGATGCCAGACTGAGACTCATTGGAAGAATCCTATGGAAATGCAATCCGAAAACAAAGGAAGTAGGTTACAGTATGCTTGTTCGCCCACTGCTTGAATACTCATCCATGTGGGATCCGTACCAGATAGGGTTGATAGAAGAGATAGAGAAGATCCAACGGAGAGCAGTGCACTTTGTTAGAGGATCATTTAGTAATCGCGAAAGCATTACGGAGATGATAGATAAACTCCAGTGGAAGACTCTGCAGGAGAGATGCTCAGTAGCTCGGTACGGGCTTTTGTTAAAGTTTTGAGAACATACCTTCACCGAAGAGTCAAGCAGTATATTGCTCCCTCCTATCTCGTGAAGAGACGATGAGGATAAAATCAGAGAGATTAGAGCCCACAGAGAAGCATACCGACAATCCTTCTTTACACGAGCAATACGAGACTGGAATATAAGGGAGAACTGATAGAGGTACTCAGGGTACCCTCCGCCACACACCGCCAGGTAGCTTGCGGAGTATGGATGTAGATGTAGAAATTGAAATGCAACAATTCCCTTAAAACTAATAATGTATACAAACTATTAATGTAATTTTACAGAAAATTACGGCATAATTTTAACTCCAAAGTAAAATCCCTAGTTGTTGGGAGTTTCATTCAACTGGAGGAAAAGACATTCACGAGCTTCTGCACAGGAATTTTTAGGCCACTGATGAAACCACAAATGCATGTGTCTCATATGCTCCCACAGGCAGAAAGTACATTAACATTGCTTTCCCGCAGGTCAGTGCCACACGCTGAAAGGTTTGAGCTATACAACAAATGACGAAGTATGTACCTAACCATTTTCAACACCTGCTTTTCAATAGACAGATGATCACTGCCATGAAAATGATCATTCAATTCAGCAGAAATCCACATTACTTCAACAACAACATTGCCTCTACAGCCTAGGTCTTTTACCAAGTCAATTTATGTTTTTGATAATCCAACAAAACAGGCTAGACTGCTGGACAAACCTACCTGACAAAAAAAGGAGAAGCAACCAGAAGCCATGGCTGTATGTCAGTGTAACACATTGTTAAGATATGTAGCCTAATTTCCATAATTGTAATACAGCACAGAATGGTATATTCATTTGTAGCAACAATGTAGGAAGTAGCCTGCTGTGTCAAAAATGCAAGAACATAAGAGTGGTAACTAACACTGCACATCAATTTCACTTTTAAGCCAGCTCTTGTGTGAAATTTTGCTGACTGTTGTCTTGGCCTGGCACACACGTAGTTAAATTTTAGAATCACTTTCCATAGTGTGCCTCTTGTAAATATTCAAGAGAAAGTTGGTTTCCTCTTAAGAAACTGTTTAATGGCATACAATACATAACTGTGTGATGAAAAAGTATTAATAAAATTCTCAAGTCCATTTTTATCACAGCACTTCTTTGTTAATCAGCTGATGAGTCTTCAAAATTCAAATGTTAGAGACTACAGATCATCCTGCTGTGGTACCCTCTGAAAGTGGTCTATGTATTTGGAAAGATACAAGGGTATTACAATACAGTGAATTGTGCCTGGACTCTGACACCATGCAATATTCAGATACTGCCAATCGGACAAAATCGATGAATGATAACTATGTCAGCACTTTGCAACTCAAGTAGGATACAGGACAACACTGATTAAAGAGTGAACAAAAAAAAGTGGTTAGGACAGTGATTTCTTTGCAATTAATAATATGCCTGTGAATAAAGCAAGAAAGACAGTGTAATAGAACGTTGAGTCAATGGGCAGTGAAGATAGAATGGTTAGCTTGATGGAAAACAATTGGGACATAAAAGTAATTGAAAACATCTCATTTTATGGACAGTAAAGATATTCAGGAATAAGAAGATAAGAAGTGACAGTGTAATTATCGGGCAATCACAATGCAAACCAGGGCACCAACCTCATGTCACCGTGAACTGACAACAGATAATGATGGTAACAAACTTCTAATGCAAATACTGCAGACTGTTAAAGGCAGCATCCACTACCTGAACCAGATGTTAGAAAACTGTCCTCGTCAACTAATCCAAGTTATCACATATTAAGAAATTTATTTGTGACAAGTGAGAAAAATGTCAATGCTTCGGAATACTAACAAAAAAAGCTTTGGTAGAAAGAAATGAAGGTGTTGCTGCATGTATACAGTTTAAGTTAATCTATGTGCGAAGAGACATGTATCACATCATATGGAAAGGAGAGGAGTTAATAATGATGAGCACAATGCCACTATGGAAGTTAATACACTTGGTGTAGTTGAGAATAATGTGGAAAAGCTTGCTGAATTGTTTGAGGCACTACTATATGAATTGATGGAAGTTCTGAAAACCCATACTCAATAGCACCAGCTGACAGAACGGCAATAGAAGCATAAATATGTGTTTGAAACCCATGGACAAGCTAACAGAAAATTGTCACCATTAACTGACACAAGGCAACAAACAGAGAAGGAGCTGATGTGACGGAAGGCTCCGCCCTGGAAATAGAATAGTTACCATACATCCAGCCTCAATGGGGCTGACAAGTCTGGAATATAGCTGGTGCAGAAAAGAATGGGAGCCACACTGTAGCAGTGGTGACCTGGACTGCCACACGTCTTAGCCTATGTGATGAAGGATGATGTCCTGTCAAAACAGTGGTGCACAATGACTCCATCAGGTGGGATGAGGCTACTGCTATGATGCTCAGCAAAATGACATCATATAGAAGGAAACAAGCATCAGCCTGAAATCTGGAGATGGTTTCACAAAAATACATGTTTAGAATGAAAGAGCACTTATTCAAGAAACTGATGAAATGGGAGAAGTTAATCAACACCTCTGAAGTAGTGCAACAAAAAATTACAGCTCCGGATAGGCTCCTGTAGGAGCTGTCTGAACAGGATAATCAGAACAAATGAAGTCCGTAACATCTGCTGGCAACACCTGACTGCTACAGCCTGTTTTCCCTTCTGGAATTTCGGGAGCTGCTTGCTGCAGGAGAAATATTGGCCAGCAAACTCTCACCTATACCTCCCCCCACTCCCAAAAAGAAATCAGACCCTCACACTAAGACGTTCACCGATATTCTTTGTATATGGTTGTATTGGAGGATGTATATGATGCTGAATACCACTATCTTTATCAGTAGCTTACTTCAAGAAGAAGACCACTACAGTGCCAGATGAAGAATCCAGTCACCTTCTAGGAACTTTGTCTCCAGTAGCAGCAGGCAACCACCTTAGCTGGGGACTGGATGCAGACGATGACTTGGTGCCTTCGCACTGCTGGGTCATCTGCCAGTGGCTATCTTCAGCTGGCGACCACTTCTCCAGTGGGTTGCATGTTCGAGCTTGGATAAGTGGCTGCCTGGTCTCTCTGTTGCTATTCACTGTTTGCTGAGGGCTATCCACAGTTGCTGAACACCATGCACAGCAAGCATACTCCTTTTATTTGGCCATGCTAGATACAGAAGTTTAAACACTACCCTTCCCATGTGGTGTGCAGCGAGCATGAGATTGTCGGGCAGCCAGGAGCTGCGCATGACACACATCAGTAGCAGCTTCACTGACACCAACATGACAGTAATGCCCACTGAAGCTAATGTGTGCTGTCTCCTGAGTCAGTAGTTGCTGACCTTGGTACATGGTGCACAGACTAAATGAACTATTGCCTTCATTGCCTCTATGATATTTCTTCAGACATTCACCTGGCTCCAAGTATCTGCTGCCCTGCTAACCAACTCACATCATCCCAACGTGTAATGGGGCGAATAATCGCACCTGCTATCCCAGCCCCTGAGAGAAACATAATTTTTGCATTTTGGTTACGTTATTTCCCTAAGGTATACAAACATTTTTAAGTGAGTGCATTTGTATATACCTGGGCACACAAAAATGATAGCTTAAGTACTGTACATACCTTTGACTATTTCAAAAACTTGACCTATATCAGGTGCAATGCACGTACAGAAAGTAATTCTTAATTCCTCATTTGTTTATAGGATGCATTTACTGAATTAGTATTTTGTATGGCATATTTGAAATATGGTATTTTGCTTTGTTTTTTGAGTATGAACAGTAATCTCTCCAAAGATTTTGGGAACAATTTATCAGTTCAACTATTTCCAGTTCTAGAAGAATGTTTTGCTTTTGTACTTTTTAACGCAAAAAATTAAATTTTCTGCTGAGGGGAGATGAAGGATATTATTATTATTATTATTATTATTATTATTATTGTTGTTGTTGTTGTTGTTGTTGTTGTTGTTGTTGTTGTTGTGGTGGTGGTGGTGGTGTTGGCAATGATATCTACATCTACATCCATACTCCGCAAGCCACCTGACGGTGTGTGGCGGAGGGTACGCTGAGTACCTCTATCGGTTCTCCCTTCTATTCCAGTCTCGTATTGTTCGTGGAAAGAAGGATTGTCTGTATGCCTCTGTGTGGGCTCTAATCTCTCTGATTTTATCCTGATGGTCTCTTCGCGAGATATACGTAGGAGGGAGCAATATACTGCTTGACTCCTCGGTGAAGGTATGTTCTCAAAACTTCAACAAAAGCCCGTACCGAGCTACTGAGCGTCTCTCCTGCAGAGTCTTCCACTGGAGTTTATCTATCATCTCCATAACGCTTTCGCGATTACTAAATGATCCAGTAACAAAGCACGCTGCTCTCCGTTGGAACTTCTCTATCTCTTCTATCAACCCTATCTGGTACGGATCCCACACGGATGAGTATTCAAGCAGTGGGCGAACTAGCGTACTGTAACCTACCTCCTTTGTTTTCAGATTGCATTTCCTTAGGATTCTTCCAATGAATCTCAGTCTGGCATCTGCTTTACCGACGATCAACTTTATATGATCATTCCATTTTAAATCACTCCTAATGCGTACTCCCAGATAATTTATGAAATTATCTGCTTCCAGTTGCTGACCTGCTATTTTGTAGCTAAATGATAAGGAATCTATCTTTCTATGTATTCACAGCACATTACACTTGTCTACATTGAGACTCAATTGCCATTCCCTGCACCATGTGTCAATTCGCTGCAGATCTCCCTGCATTGCAGTACAATTTTCCATATGATGGTGCGGTCACACAACAGCAAGATTTTTAATGCTCATACAAAAATGTAGTGTCGATAAAATAGAATTCATAGAATCAAAAAACCTCAACTGCAATTGAAAGTATGGTTTTCAATGCGATAGGGTCCGCAGCTGCAATGAATTTTTTGAACGATTTCTTGAAGCCTTCAGATGGCATTTTCTTTATTTCCTGTACGATTGTACAATTTTGGCCATAGGCCATTTTCAAGTATTTTATGGATGATTTTTTGATAACAGATTACGTCATATCCATCACTGCTCTTACGACATCATGTTATGCTCATAAATTAGTTCTAGGTGTTCACTTGAAACTGGCCTAAGACCAAAATTGTACAATCGTACAGGAAATAAAGAAAATGGCAGTTGAAGGCTTCAAGAAATCATTCAAAAAGCAATTGAAAGTAGTAAAAAGTCAGTAAAACATCTGTATACACACCGGTACATGTGCAACACCACACACATACACATAGAGAGAGCGAGAGAGAGAGAGAGAGAGAGAGAGAGAGAGAGAGAGAGAGAGAGAGAGAGAGAGAGAGATGTAAATTATGTAGTGTGTCAGGTCTAAATATTAGACT
Organism: Schistocerca gregaria; assembly: GCF_023897955.1. Lineage (NCBI taxonomy): Eukaryota > Metazoa > Arthropoda > Insecta > Orthoptera > Acrididae > Schistocerca > Schistocerca gregaria. Next base: position 767,021,555 of record NC_064920.1, read on the forward strand.
ATAAGGAAAAAGTGGTGGAAAGAATTAAAACAGAATGGCTGGCTGATCAATGGCATAAAAAGGATGAGCTACACACTCTGCAACACACTAAAATCTCCAGCCCAAAACTTTACGCTGGTATCCAGACATTTCACAAACTTCAAAATCATTTCCACACTTGTCTCAGCATCAGCTAAAATAGAGGACAAATTCCCACGAAAATTTGCATCTGCCCTCTCATCCCAACAGAAAATGCATCCAGTTAAAATATGGCATACAGTATTTTCCATGCCACAGGCATCAGAGACTGGGGAGGGGTGGGGGGGGGGGGGGGGGTGTCCTCTCCCCAGAGTAAAATACCACTCTTTATTTAGGGGATGGTGCCCAATTAGGTGGTGGTCCAGGACTACTTCATCCCACTGGAGTGACCTACTTCACGACTGCCATGGCCAAGTAGTCAGCTTCAACAACTACAGTTAATTGTCCACTGCAGCCAATCCCCATCCCTCAACTGTATGGATCCCTGACTCACCAGTGCTTGCAGGGAATGACTCACTGTGCAATGTCATACACTTCTGGAAATTGAAATAAGAACACTGTGAATTCATTGTCCCACGAAGGGGAAACTTTATTGACACATTCCTGGGGTCAGATACATCACATGATCACACTGACAGAACCACAGGCACATAGACACAGGCAACAGAGCATGCACAATGTCGGCACTAGTACAGTGTATAGCCACCTTTCGCAGCAATGCAGGCTGCTATTCTCCCATGTAGACGATCGTAGAGATGCTGGATGTAGTCCTGTGGAATGGCTTGCCATGCCATTTCCACCTGTCGCCTCAGTTGGACCAGCGTTCGTGCTGGACGTGCAGACCGCGTGAGACGACGCTTCATCCAGTCCCAAACATGCTCAATGGGGGACAGATCCGGAGATATTTTGGCCAGGGTAGTTGACTTACACCTTCTAGAGCACGTTGGGTGTCACGGGATACATGCGGACGTGCATTGTCCTGTTGGAACAGTAAGTTCCCTTGCCGGTCTAGGAATGGTAGAACTATGGGTTCGATGACGATTTGGATGTACCGTGCACTATTCAGTGTCCCCTCGACGATCACCAGAGGTGTACGGCCAGTGTAGGAGATCGCTCCCCACACCATGATGCCGGGTGTTGGCCCTGTGTGCCTCGGTCGTATGCAGTCCTGTTTGTGGCACTCACCTGCACGGCGCCAAACACGCATACGACCATCATTGGCACCAAGGCAGAAGCGACTCTCATAGCTGAAGATGACACGTCTCCATTCGTCCCTCCATTCACGCCTGTTGCAACACCACTGGAGGCGGGCTGCACGATGTTGGGGCATGAGCGGAAGACGGCCTAACGGTGTGCGGGACCGTAGCCCAGCTTCATGGAGACGGTTGCAAATGGTCCTCGCCGATACCCCAGGAGCAACAGTGTCCCTAATTTGCTGGGAAGTGGCGATGCGGTCCCCTACGGCACTGCGTAGGATCCTACGGTCTTGGCGTGCAGCCGTGCGTCGCAGCGGTCCGGTCCCAGGTCGACGGGCACGTGCACCTTCCGCCGACCACTGGCGACAACATCGATGTACTGTGGAGACCTCACGCCCCACGTGTTGAGCAATTCGGCGGTACGTCCACCCGGCCTCCCGCATGCCCACTATACGCCCTCGCTCAAAGTCCGTCAACTGCACATACGGTTCACGTCCACGCTGTCGCGGCATGCTATCAGTGTTAAAGACTGCGATGGAACTCCGTATGCTACGGCAAACTGGCTGACACTGACGGCGGCGGTGCACAAATGCTGCACAGCTAGCGCCATTCAACGGCCAACACCGCGGTTCCTGGTGTGTCCGCTGTGCCGTGCGTGTGATCATTGCTTGTACAGCCCTCTCGCAGTGTCCGGAGCAAGTATGGTGGGTCTGACACACCGGTGTCAATGTGTTCTTTTTTCCATTTCCAGGAGTGTATTTCCTGCATGCCTCCTACATTATGTGATAAGTATCTGGAAACCCCCAAAAATATAAGTTTATCATATTAGGTGCATTGTGCTGCCACCTACTGCCAGGTACTCCATATCAGCAACCTCAGTAGTCATTAGACATCGTGAGAGATCAGAATGGGGTGCCCCGCAGAACTCACAGACTTCGAACATGGTCAGGTGATAGGGTGTCACTTGTGTCATATGTCTGTATGTGTGATTTCCACACTCCTAAACATCCCCTTGTCCACCGTTCCCAATGTGATAGTGAAATGGAAATGTGAAGGGACACGTACAGCACAAAAGCGTACAGGCTGACCTCATCTGTTGACTGACAGAGACCACCAACAGTTGAAACGGTCCTAATGTGTAATTGGCAGGCATCTATCCAGACCATCACACAGAAATTCCAAACTGCATCAGGATCCACTGCAAGTACTATGACAGTTAGGCAGGAAGTGAGAAAACTTGGATTTCATGGTTGAGCGCCTGCTCATAAGCCACACATCATGCAGGTAATTGCCGAACAATGCTTTGCTTGGTGTAAAGAGCCTAAACACTGGACGGTTCAACAGTAGAAAAACGTTGTGTGGAGCAATGAATGACGGTATACAAAGTGGCGATCCAATGGCAGGGTTTGGGTATGACAAATGCCCAGTGAACATCATCTGCCAGTGTGTGTAGTGCCAACAGTCAAATTCCGAGGCAATGGTGTTATGGTATGGTCGTGTTTTTCATGGAGGGGGCTTGCACCCCTTGTTGTTTTGCATGGCACTATCACAGCACAGGCCTACATTGATGTTTTAAGCACCTTCTTGCTTCCCGCTGTTGAAGAGCAATTCGGGGATGGCGATTGCATCTTTCAACATGATTGAGAACCTGTTCAGAATGCATGGCCTGTGGCAGAGTGGTTACATGACAATAACATCCCAGTAATGGACTGGCTGCACAGAGTCCTGACCTGAATCCTATAGAACACCTTTGGGAAGTTTTGGAACGCCAACTTCGCGCCAGGCCTCACCTACCGACATTGATACTGCTCCTCAGTGACGAATGGGCTGCCATTCCCCAAAAAACCTTCCAGCACTTGATTGAATGTATGCCTGCAAAAGTGGAAGCTGTCATCAAGGCTACGCATGGGCCAACACCATATTGAATTCCAGCATTACCGATGGACGGCGCCACAAACTTGTAAAGTCTTTTTCAGCCAGGTGTCCGTATACTTTTGATCACATAATGCATGTGCCTTGGTACCCAGCAGAATGACACCTGCTTTTCCCACCACAGTAGCTTTTTCCACCACTGTAGGATGTACAGTTGGTCATGAATCCAGTGAACCATTTTGTCTGCTGGTTATATGGGCTGCAATGGTAATACAGCACTAAGAAAATTGGAGCAGATGAGAAACTGTTTGCCCCATCTGCTCCATTGCCTTCAGGACCATTCTGAGCTCTGCGGAAAAGACAGTATAGTTATGGAAAAGCACATCCTGGAGATGCAGTCAGGGAATACTACTGAACAACCAAGGGAGTCCACTTGTTTGAGACATCAGGGTACACAGTTTTAAAACAACAACACCTATGTAAAAGTTAAAAACATTTGGAGTGCAATCTTCCTCATAATTTGTCAAGTCTAAAATAATTCTGAGCCTCTGGAGGAGCCAATGGAGATCTGCTCCAGCCATGGTGTAAAACCAGACACGCCCATCTCTAACAGACAATCCTCCACAAAATTCGTACAGGGCCCCATTGCTTGGTGTCGAGTACGAAAGAGCCTTTCCACTGCTGTCAACGCAACAGTATGGTATGCAGCTGTGTATAGTGTGTATAGTCTTTTATAGGCCTGTCACAAAATGAGGAGTCATCATATGATATGAGGCAGCCACCCACTTTTCTCAGCACATAGGGTCATTGTACTGCTGATTCTAAAGGCCCCAGTGGCCAGTCTAATTCTTAGGTGTAAGATACGAAGCTCAATTTCCTTAATCATAGCACAGAAAAGCATATTCATTCATATCAAAAATGTAGAGAGTAATTTGAAGTTCAACAATGGAAGAGTATACAAAAGGCAGCTAGCGCTGCACATCAACTTAACTTCTGTTAGAGTTCACTTGAGCAAACTTTGGCAACTGTTATCTTGGTATGACATTATAATCACTCTCTGCAGTGTGCTCCTAGTAAATACTTGTAGTAAAATTACTTTCTCTTAAGCAATTGCTTAGTGGCATATGATATACAAATAGTGATGAAAAAGTATTAATAACAAATCTTAGCTGATCACTATGTTTTTGTTGTTAATTAACTGATAACTCCTCAAAATTAAAGTGAAAGATACTAAAAATCATCTTGCTGTGGCACTGTCTGAAAGTGGTCTACATATTGGGAACAAGATTGGTTGGTTGTGGGATTGAAGGGACCAGACTGCTAAGGTCATCGGTCCCTTGTTCCACGATAAAATCACACGAAATAAAAAACTGTCAGGCGTTAAAAACGGAGAACTGAGACAAGGGACGACACAATACAAGAAAGACGGACAAAGACCAGACAAACGGAACTAAAATCACACCGAGTGTGAAGGTGGTTGGCCGGCCATGAAAATAAGGAAAAGCCAACCACCAAGTGACATTAAAACCCACAGTTTAAAACCACAGGCCAAAGGCCCAAGTCAATACAGGAAATAAAAGGACAAACACTCAAATCATACGATAAAAACCCCCTGCCCAAATAAAACTCAACACGAGGTCCGCCATAGCAACGTCATCACATAAAAGGGCAGGGAGGGTATCAGGCAGCACAAGCGTCTGCCTGAGTCCTGTTAAAAGCGGGCAGTCCACCAAAATGTGGACCACCGTCAGAGCTGCCCCGCAGCGACATAGCGGTGGGTCCTCCCGGCGCAACAAATGGCCGTGCGTCAGCCACGTGTGGCCAACGCGTAGCCGGCAGAGGACGACAGAGTCCTTCCGAGAGGCCCGCATGGAGGAGCGCCACACACCGGTCGTCTCCTTCACCGCCCGAAGTTTGTTGGGCGTGGGCAGGGTGCGCCACTCGTCACCCCAGGCACCAAGCACTTTCTGGCGCAAAAGCGACAGGAGATCACACTCCATAAGGCCGAGTTCAAGAGCCGGTGAACTCACTGCCAGCGTGTCAACCCGCTCATTGCCCGGGATGCCGACATGACCTGGGGTCCAAACAAAGACCACGGAGCGGCCGCAACGGGCAAGAGCATGGAGCGACTCGTGGATGGCCATCACCAGACGGGAACGAGGAAAGCACTGGTCAAGAGCTCGTAAACCACTCAGGGAGTCACTACAGATGACAAAGGACTCACCTGAGCGGGAGCGGATATACTCTAGGGCGCGATAGATGGCAACCAACTCGGCAGTGTATACACTGTTCCCGGGTGCCAGCGACCGTTGCTCACAATGATCCTCTAGAGTAAGAGCGTAACCAGTGCGACCAGAGACCATCGAACCGTCGGTATAGGCCACGGCAGATCCGGGAAACTCGGCAAGGAGAGAAACAAAGCGGCGGCGGAGGGCCGGAGGAGGGACCGAGTCTTTTGGACCCTGTGCCAAATCCAGCCGAATGCATGTTCGGCGCACACACCAAGGGGGCAGACGGAGATTGGCCCGGAAAACAGGCGGGAGAGGAAAAAACTCAATCCCACACAGTAGAGCCCGGATGCGAACCGCGATCGTACACCCTGACCGGGGCCGCCTGTCTGGAAGATGGACGATCGAGTGCGGAAACAGGAGATTGTAGTTGGGATGCCCTGGCAAGCTACAAACGTGGGCAGCATAAGCGGCCAGAAGTCGGTCGCGCCAGATCCGCAATGGAGGAACACCAGCCTCCTCAAGTAAGCTGTCAACAGGGCTTGTCCGAAATGCTCCTGTGGCGAGTCGGATCCCGCAGTGATGGATGGGATCCAGCAATTGCAACGCTGATGGCGATGCCGAACCATAAGCCACACACCCATAATCATGGCGGAACTGGATCAGCGCTTGATACAGCCGGAGAAGGGTGGACCGGTCGGCACCCCATCTGGTGTGGCTAAGGCAACGGAGAGCGTTTAAATGCCGCCAGCATGTTTGTTTAAGCTGCCTAATATGAGGCAGCCAAGTCAACCGGGCATCAAATACCAGTCCCAAGAACCGATGCGTCTCTACCACAGCAAGAGGTTCACCGTCAAGGTAAAGGCGTGGCTCAGGGTGAACCGTGCGACGCCGGCAGAAATGCATAACGCAGGTCTTAGCGGCCGAAAACTGGAAGCCATGCGCTACAGCCCACGACTGCGCCTTGCGGATAGCGCCCTGCAGCTGGCGCTCAGCAACTGCAATGCCAGCGGAGCTGTAGTAGAGGCAGAAGTCGTCTGCATACAACGAAGCTGCGACGGACGATCCCACCGCCTCAGCGAGCCCATTGATCGCAATTAAAAACAGGGAGACACTGAGGACAGACCCCTGTGGGACCCCGTTCTACTGGACCCGGGAGGAACTATGGGACGCAGCAACTTGCACGCGGAAGGAACGAGGCGACAGAAAATTCTGAATAAAAATCGAGAGCGGGCCCCTAAGACCCCACCCATGAAGTGTGGCCAGGATGTGATATCGCCAAGTCGTATCGTACGCCTTCCGCATGTCGAAGAAGACGGCAACCAGATGTTGGCGGCGTGCAAAGGCTGTATGGACGGCAGACTCTAGGGAGACCATATTATCGACGGCAGAGCGGCCTTTTCGGAACCCACCCTGAGACGGAGCCAGAAGGCCTCGAGACTCGAGGAGCCAACTCAACCTCCGGCTCACCATACTTTCTAGCAACTTGCAAAGAACGTTGGTGAGGCTTATGGGGCGGTAGCTGTCCACCTCAGGCGGGTTCTTGCCAGGTTTCAACACGGGGAGGACAATGCTTTCTCGCCATTGAGACGGGAACACACCCTCAACCCAGATGCGGTTGAAAACATCTAGGAGGCGTCGCTGGCAATTCACAGAGAGGTGTTTCAGCATCTGGCTGTGGATGCGGTCTGGCCCAGGAGCCGTATCAGGGCAAGCAGATAGTGCACTCTGGAATTCCCAGTCGCTGAAAGGAGCATTGTACGACTCCGCGTGGCGCGTGTGAAAGGAAAGCCTTCAACTTTCCAACCGCTCTTTCCGGGAGCGGAAGGCCAGTGGGTAATTCGTAGATGCGGAACACTGAGCAAAATGCGCTGCTAACCGGTCCGCAATCGTGTCGGAGTCAGTACACACCACTCCATTCAGCGAAAGCCCAGGGACAGAGACAGGCGGCCGATAGCCATGGAGTCGCCTAATCTTAGCCCAAACCTGCGATGCAGAGGTACGGACGCCAATGGTGGAAACATACCGTTCCCAGCACTCCTGCTTCCGTTGGCGAATAAGGCGTCGGGCACGGGCACGGAGCTGTTTAAAAACGATGAGGTTCTCCAAGGACGGGTGCCGCTTATGGCGTTGAAGAGCCCGCCGGTGATCTCTAATTGCCTCTGCGATCTCGGGCGCCCACCAAGGCACACTCCTCCGCCGAGGGGACCCGGATGAACAGGGAATCGCAGATGCCGCCGCAGAAATGATGCCGGTGGTGACCGACTGAACCACCGCATCAATGGTGTCAGGGGAAGGAGGTGCGATAGTGGCGAGAGAGGAGAACAAGCCCCAATCAGCCTTATTCAGAGCCCATCTGGAGGGGCGTTCAGAAGAGTGACGCTGTGGTAGTGACGGAAAGATGGGGAAATGGTCACTACCACATAAGTCGTCATGGACACTCCAGTGGATGGATGGTGAAAGTCCGGGGCTGCAGATAGTAAGGTCGATGGCCGAAAATGTGCCATGGACTACGGTGAAATGTGTCGGCTCTCCCGTGTTTAAGAGGCAGAGGTCAAGCTGCGAGATAAGAGTCTCGACATCTCTACCCCGGCCAGTAATCGCGGCGCTACCCCACAGGGGGTTATGGGCGTTAAAGTCGCCCAGTAACACAAAAGGAGGGGGCAGTTGTGCTATCAATGCAGCCAACACATGACGCGAGACATCACCATCTGGCGGAAGATACGAACTGCAGACAGTAATAGGCTGAGGCGACCACATCCTTACAGCGACAGCCTCTAAAGGTGTGTGAAGAGGTACACATTCGCTGTAGACAGAGTTAAGGATGTAGACGCAGACTCCACCAGATACCCTCTCATAAGCTGCCCGGTTCTTGTAATAACCCCGATACCCACGTAGGGCAGGGGTCCGCATTGCCGGAAACCAAGTTTCCTGTGATGCAGACTAAAGGGTGACTGCTGATGAGTTGGCGAAGCTCAGCGAGGTGGTGGAAAAAAGCGCTGCAGTTCCACTGGAGTATCGCTTTGTCCATGTCCAAAAAAGGTGTGAAGGGGCCAAGGAGGCAGATCACGCCACTGGGTCACCTGCTGCCACCGATGGAGGACCAGTACAATCTGCTTCCATGGTGTCCAAGGGTCTGGCGAGATCCAGGTCCTCAGCGGACGCCCGGATCTCCACCTTAGCCTCGGGCGCAGAGCCTGTAGGGAGCAGTGGGGTGGATGCCACCGCGTGTTCCTTGGCCTTAGAGGTCTTCTTCTTCGTCTTGTCTCTCTGGTCCTTGGGTTTCATTGGCTGGGAGGGCTCCAGCGAGTCAGCCTCCGGGATGGAGGAGGAGCGGGAAGCCCTGCGACCAGCCGCTGGTCTGCTTTTCTTCCATTGGCTGACGTCACCCTTCCCAGAGGCGGAAACCTGGGAAGGAAGGGACCCAAGGGACCCTTTCCGTGCTATTCGAGCCGGGGAAGTTTGAGGCTTCCCCAGCTTAGAAGTGGGGACTGATGTCCCCGATGGTTGGGGGGTTGCTGCTCCTGAGGCAGGTAGTGCAGGAGCAGCAGGGAGTGAAGTGCCCCCCACCATCAAGGGGGCAGGTGTAGCATTCCGGCTCTGAGAGGTGGCAGTCTGAGGGAGAGCTAATGGGGCCATAACAGTAGTAGCCGCGGCGTAAGAGGCAGTCATTCGAACAGGATGGAGGCGTTCGAACTTCTGCCTGGCCTCAGTGTATGTCAGGCGGTCCAGGGTCTTATACTCCATGATTTTGCGCTCTTTCTGGAAGGTCCTGCAGTCCGGCGAGCAAGGCGAGTGGTGCTCTCCGCAGTTTACACAGATGGGAGGCGGAGCACATGGAGTATTGGAGTATTGGGATGTGATGGGCGTCCACAATCTCGACATGTGAGGCTGGAAGTACAGCAGGAAGACATATGCCCGAACTTCCAGCACTTAAAGCACCGCATCGGGGGAGGGATATATGGCTTGACGCCACAACGACAGACCATCACCATGACCTTCTCAGGTAATGTATCACCCTCGAAGGCCAAGATGAAGGCACCGGTGGCAACCTGCTTATCCCTTGGACCACGATGTACGCGCCGGACAAAGTGAACACCACGCCGCTCTAAATTGGCGCGAAGCTCGTCATCGGACTGCAATAGAAGGTCCCGATGGAATATTATGCCCTGGATCATATTAAGACTCTTATGGGGCGTGATTGTAACCGGAACATCCCCCAGCTTGTTACAATCGAGTAACCGGCAGGACTGGGCGGAGGACGCTGATTTGATCAAAACCGAGCCCGAGCGCATTTTAGACAAGGCCTCCACCTCCCCGAACTTGTCCTCTAAGTGCTCGACGAAGAACTGAGGCTTCATGGATGTAAAGGGTTCACCATCAGCTCTCGTACACACCAGGTAGCAGGACGAGTATGGTTCGCTGGCATCCTTAGTCTTTCGTTCCTCCCATGGTGTAGCCAGGGAGGGGAACGATTTGGGGTCATATGTAGTTGCGTTGTATTGAGCCCTGGAACGCTTAGAGACTGCTGGCGGCTGGCCACCAGCAAGAGATGATGTACCACGCTTCATTGCGGGTCATCCGCCCTGATGCCACCTACTCCGACCAAGGGCCCTCCCCATGTGCGCCACCCAGCCTCAGCAACGACCACCTGGCAGGATGGCCATTGCCAGGAGTCCCGATGCCCCAAGGAGATAGGCATCTACTCCTTGGCATACGTGGGGAGTTAACGGCGCTGGCATCAGCAGAGCGATCCCTGTGTAGTCAGGGGGCTACAACCAACAGGGTACATGGCGGCCCCACCACAATGGACTGGCTACCGTGCTGGATTTCAGGTGATGTAGTCCAATATCGTCATTGGCGCATAAAGCGACACAGCATAGCAGACTGCAATAAACTGCACCCAAGAACAAATCCACGCCCAAGAGATGGTAGGTGAGCGGGACTGCTAAGCGATGACGACAAACCTGGCTAGAGATGGTAATGCATGATGGACACATCGCTCCTTGTAAGGCGCCCTTCCCCAATCGGCTCGCTCTTCGAAAAATTTAGAAGGATGGAGGTCAAACCCATTAGGGGACCATCTCACAAGGCCAAAACGTTTGAGACTCCTTTTAGTCACCTCTTACGACAGGCAGGAATACCGTGGGCCTATTCTTACCCCCGAACCGACAGGGGGTTTGGGAACAAGAAGGGGATATTACAATGTCCATACTATTGGTGGGTATGTAAATTATTTGTTTTAATTCTCTGTGACATGCAGAACAGCCACCAGAATGCATTAGTTTTGTTACTGTTTTTACCAGGTGTGATACAGTGTACAAGTGTGGTGTCATCCGAATTGTGAGGTCCTACAGTAAAATTGATACCTCACTATAGAACCACAAGCTAAACACAGTTATTTCCAGAATTTAATTAGTCAGATCAGTATACTAAAGTTTAAAGGTAAATGCCAAGGGTTATTAGACTATCATGCAGTGCAAGAACTAAACTGTTATCATTGTGTTCTGTTTTTGTTTTGTTTTAAATGTATACCATTACTCATATGTACATGGATTTCTTCTGAAGTTAAGAATTCTGTAATAAAGTGTTTCACTGAAACTGATCTAACATTCATTACATTATGTTGTAGCATTCACTCAACCTCCTCTAGAAGTACAAAATTAATACCGTCACCAAGAATTGCTACAGCACATAAAAATAAGGCTGTGAATAGCATTATAAATTGAGTGATCACTGTGAACGACACAGAGATGTCACATATTTGTGGGAGACAGCACTATAAGCACCTGACAAGAGTATGAAAGGGGCCTCACTGTACCTCTTCTTTTGGCTGGCTAGTCGAATTTTGCAATATCAGATTTGTGGGGCGTTTGGATATGACAGTGGCCTGATGTTGGATTGCATAGGAGAGTGATGGCAAGTACACTTGTCATGTTTCTGGTCAACTACATCTGAACCACCACAAGGGAGAATTGCCATACTGTGCACCAATCACAAGTAACCCCTTCAGAACTATGCCTGCCATCCAAGAGCAAGTAATGGGCTTTCTGCAGCATTCTGTGTCATCCAGTGCCAACATTCAGAGACTAGCAGAAGGCAGATTACAGAATTTCCATCCCACGCACAGCCCGCCATTAACAGAACACGTACAGCTGTGTTTGAAGTGGTGTACTGGTCACAAAGCATGGACTGCTAATGAATAGCACCACATTCTGTTCAGCAATGAACAGCAGTTCTGCGCTACACTGGATGACCAATTTTGGTGAGTACAACTGCGAACTGGGGAGAGGTCCCATCCTTCTGATGTTACACTTGGTATCACGGTGTGGAGAGCCACTGGGTATGACTTCGAGTCATGGCTGGTAGTGAAAGAGGGCACTCTCACAACACAACAGTATGTCACAGACATCTTGCATCCTAATGTGTTACATCCCATCCAATGATATTGTAGTGTTATTTTTAAACAAGACAATCCATGTCCAAACATTGCACATGTCTCTTTTAACTGTCTGCATTACATTGGGACTCTCCTGTGAGCAAAAAGGTCCCCAGATCTGTCCATGATAGAATGTGTGAGATCAGTTCATATGTAAACTCCAGCCCAGTGCTGGTATCCATGACATCAATGAACAGTTACAACAACCAGCAGTGGACCAGCTAACCTTAGGAGAGGATACCAGGCTTTATGACACCCTTCCAAATCAAATAATGTCACAAGCCCTTTCATTGTGTGAAGTTTCATTTTATATCCTCCTCTCCTCCTGTCTGCTTCAGGTTTTTGTCAGGTAGTGTAATTTAACTGTCCCTAACAGCAAAGTCAACCTATTATTTTATTTTTATTTTTCTATTGTTTAAATTTTGTTATGCTAACAAAATGCATTAGTCTGGATTTTAGTGTACTCAAGTTAGTCACACCTTTTGTTCTTGTTCAGTTTCTTTAAATTAGAGGCATAATAATTTTGATTACTTACATTTTTTGATATGAAAGTATACTGCTTTGTATTTAAATCAAGCAGTTTCAAATCTGCATGATTTTTGCTGCCAAATGCCACTATATTTTTATTTACTTTACTGTGTTTCATTTTCTGAATTGGGCATCCAGAATTAAACATATCACCTTCTTTTTCCTTAAATCTCCATACTCTTATATGTCCTGATTCAACAGCAGTTAAGAGACATCTGAAAGTAATAAAGCATAGGCATCTAAACAATTAAAACTTCCCATTAATTGATTCTTTCATCAGACGTTGATAGGATAATTTTATTTTTATGAATTAAAAATACAACTGGGTATGCCTTACAAAATTAATTTTTGTAATTAACCAGTTTTCAGCTTACCAGGCCAGACAACTTCTTTCAATTACAGAGACTAGGATGTTTGTATTGTTTACAAGTATAGTAAATATGTACATACCTATCATATTTGCTTAGACCACAAATCTGACCTTCCCCATATTCAACATTAACAGAACTTGTGAAAGCCTTGTAATCAGTGTCGTATGTCTTTACAGTCTTGTTCTTCAGCCCTATTAGAATGTCCACTTCATCGTCATCACCCCAGCTCAAATGTGTGATTCCATTATCTTTTTGCAGGGACCCAACTTTCTGCAAGTTTTTTGCAAATACTTTCCATTCACTTTCATCTCCATGAAACTGCAGTCCTAAAAAAATGACAGAAATGGGAAAAAGCATAAATAAGCCACTCCTGAAGAAATATTATATTATTATGACACTCCTGAGGGATCATTACACTGAAGTGTAAGCCCGATTGTGCAGGCAAGTTTTTCGGCCATAAAAAGGGGGGACAGGAAAGAAAAAAGAGACAGGCAGACAGAGAGGGGGGGGGGGAGGGAGGAGGGGGTAGGTTTGAGAGGGTAAGAGGGAAAGATTGTACTGAAGTTAGATGGAAACAAGTGAGTACATCTGATTTTAAAGAGTGCCTGAACTCCACCCACCATTAATATGAAGGTGAGTTATTACATGTCCTCATTTTTTACATTGTTTACACTTGGGGCTCCCACTATTATTACACTACTGGCCATTAAAATTGCTACACCAAGAAGAAATGCAGATGATAAACAGGTATCCATTGGACAAATATATTATATTAGAACTGACATGTGATTACATTACCACGCAATTTGGGTGCATAGATTCTGAGAAATCAGTACCCACAACAACCACCTCTGGCTGTAATAACGGCCTTGATACGCCTGGACATTGAGTCAAACAGAGCTTGGATGGCGTGTACAGGCACAGCTGCCCATGCAGCTTCAACACGATACCACAGCTCATCAAGAGTAGTGACTGGGGTATTGTGATTAGCCAGTTGCTCGGTCACCATTGACCAGACATTTTCAATTGGTGAGAGATCTGGAGAATGTGTTGGCCAGGCAGAAGTCGAACATTTTCTGTATCCAGAAAGGCCCGTAAAGGACCTGCAACGTGTGGTCGTGTATTATCCTACTGAAATGTAGGGTTTCGCAGGAATCGAATGAAGGGTAGAGCCACAGGGCGTAACAGATCTGAAATGTAACATCCACTGCTAAAAGTGCCGTCAATGCGAACAAGAGGTGACCGAGACGTGTAACCAATGGCACCACATACCATCATGCCGGGTGATACGCCAGTATGGTGATGACAAATACATACTTCCAATGTGCGTTCACTGCAATGTCGCCAAACACAGATGCGACCATCATGATGCTGTAAACAGAACCTGGATTCATCCAAAAAAATGACGTTTTACCATTCGTGCACCCAGGTTCGTCGCTGAGTACACCATCGCAGGTGCTCCTGTCTGTGATGCATCACCAAAGGTAACCGCAGCCATGGTCTCTGAGTCGACAGTCCATGCTGTTGCAAACGTCATCAAACTGTTTGTGCAGATGGTTGTTGTCTTGCGAAAGTCCCCATCTGTTGACTCAGGTATCAAGACGTGGCTGCACAATCCATTACAGCCATGTGGTTAAGATGCCTGTCATCTCAACTGCTAGTGATACGATGCCGTTGGGATCCAGCACAGCATTCCGTATTACCCTCCAGAGTCCACCGATTCCATATCCTGCTAACAGTCATTGGATCTCGACCAACCATGTCACTATACGATAAACCGTAATTGCGATAGGCTACAATCCGACCTTTATCAAAGTCGGAAACATGATGGTACGCATTTCTCCTCCTCACACGAGGCATCACAATGTTTCACCAGGCAACACCGGTCATCTGCTATTTGTGTATGAGATATCGGTTGGAAACTTTCCTCATGTCAGCAGGTTGTAGGTGTCACCACCGGCAACAACCTTGTGTGAATGCTCTGAAAAGCTAATCATTTGCATATCACAGCATCTTCTTCCTGTCTGTTAAATTTCGTGTCTGTAGCACGTCGGCATCTTCGTGGTGTAGCAATTTTAATGGCCAGTAGTGTATTATTATTATTAAGTACAATATAAATGTAATACATACAGATATTATTACGTACAACTGATGACACAACTGAAGATATTCGTCCTATCTGCAGCCAAACTGTCTCATATTTTTTAACACTACAGTTGGTGTATGAATGCCAGAGCAGACAGCAGCTCTTAATATCACTTGAGTTTGTTGGATATGAAACACAATGACTTGCCATTATTCATTTTTTTGTAAGGACAGACAAACATAAAAGTTTCATTTCCTGCAATGGATACCTAAAATTATGCTCTATTTGAAACTGCAATTAACATCTACAAAACAATTTCAACAGTATGAGGTGTCCACAACTGTCACAAAATGAACAAAGATAACAACATGACTAATATTAAGTGTGAGTCCTACAAGACTTGAGTCTGGATTTGTGGCCACCACAAACTTGACCCCACCATACATGAAAATTCCACTGGAGTAAGAATCTGGAAATCAGGTATTACATGGCCAAGCCTCGATGAGCTCAAAATGTGTGGAAAGAGACAAGCAAATCACCCAAGAACATACCAAAACAGTTCAAGATGCTTATCATATTCTGCAGAGAACGCATAATACCAGTAGCTCAGTAATAACAGCCTGAGAAGTGAAAATTCTAGGTATGTGAAGTAGAACAAATAAAGCAGTAGCATGCAAGATGTACAAATCTGAATCAGAAGAGTGCTCATTCTCATATGCTACAGGCCTAATCAACATACCAACAGACATAAATTGTCACAGACGAACCATCCTGACTCACTGAAGTCCAAATAACTTCAAAGACTGCAGGCAGGTAACTCCCTTGAAAACTGCTGGCATTTCAAAAGTGAACAATCCATAATTTTTACAGCACATAATTAAAAGAGAAATTGCTGTGCATGGCAGCTTAAAACTTTAATATACATGGCTACTCTACCCAAGAACCACAAGATGGTATTTGCAGAAAACACACACACACACACACACACACACACACACACACTGTGAAGAACTACTTCCATACATAATCAAAGATGACCACCAGATGTTACTTACATTGAAAATATTAATTACCAATGGTTGAGCAAGTAGTATTAACTCTGTGCCTTTGTTCTTTGATCAGTGAGAGAGCAAGTTGCAAGGCAGAATTCAAGCAGAAACCTCCATCTCCATTTATAACGTCACTTGATAGTTCAATCTGTACAGTCTTAAAAACACTAGCCCAGTAACTTGATATGCACACCAGAATCTCCATGTCATTATACTCCATCAGATGACTGACACCAAGGCAACATTGCTCAATCTCAGATTTGCTCAACTATTGTAGGTGTATGTCACATTTATGCTCTCTACTGAAGTCCCATGTGGTCTCGATGGTCTGACATGCCACAACTGCAGGTGACTTGGTAGACACCTGTCTTATACAAACCACACCATCCTTTATGTGCCATAGATGGCAGTTGAAAAACAAACTTCACAATGTACTGTAATTGGATAGATAAAAAAATCTATTCATCAAGTGGTGGCAGAACACATTGTTCAGCCTTTTACATTGGCGTGACTACCAATGAATTATCTACAGGATGAATGGGCATAGGCAGATGGTGTATACTGGCAACATGTGATATCCTGTTGCACAGCATGCTCTACAAAGTGACAGTCACGATCTCGGTGCCTGTTTCACCACATGCACCATCTGGATTCTTCCCCCAGACACCAGTTTCTAAGAACTCCACAGGTGGAACTTGCACTACAACATGTCCTTGGTTCTCGCCAAACACCTGGCCTTAATTTAAATTAATTTCTTCCATCTCAGCATTTCTTCACAGTAACTATTCTTTTCTTCACTCCATTTTAGTTTTATACATCTTTCATTGTCTTACTCGCCTATTTTTCACTACCCCCTCCCACTTCTGCTACATACAGTGTACTTAGCTTTTCACTCTTTATTAACTCATGTATGACATTTAAGCAGTAATCTCTGTCTTGCATAGTACCCTGTCTTTCACCTTTAAGCTCTCATGTTTTCAAACCTTATTCGATGCAGTCCCCAACAATCGGTCTTTACTTCTCATTCCATCCGGTAAGTCTCCCCTGACCCGCTGTTCTGGGTGACCTTCCCCGAAATTTACCCCTTTTCATAGACTTCTCCAGTCTTTTTCCTTTGTCCCTCTTCCTTCCCCTTCAATCCTTCTATGAGGTCATTTTAGCTTGACTGCATAGTATATCTTCCAAATCAAACAAAACGCTACATATATCTATTTCATAAGAACAACAACATTCATGTGACACTTTCCTAAGACACAGTCTCTTTTCTTCCATACTAACTATTTAACCACTGACAAAATGTGGTCCAAATCTAAAGTTAGTGTTGATGTTAAATGAAAGTTTTATACCATTTAGATTAATAGAAGATGGAGCAGATACCCCATGTTATACCAAATAGGTCACAACACTGTTGCAGAAACAATGAAAAAAGAATGCCAGATTTAAAGGAATCCAAAATTGGTGATTGTTTATAGACACCAAAAACTTAGTGTGGACTTTAATGCGAGATGCTTTTAATAGCGCCACAACAGAGTCAGGCTAGAAATCTGGTAGAAAATCCAAATAGGTTTGGGTCATATGTGAAGTGTAGCAATAGCCAGATACTTTCAATATTTTTACTGCATGACAGCCAACGTAATGTTATTGACAACAGTGGATCACAGCAGAGTTACCAAAAATCTTTCACGCAATAAATATTACAGAATTCAAATCAAGAACAGCAGCCAACATGAGTCACTTGGAAGTAGTGAAGTATCTTAAGTCACTTAATAAAGGAAAGTTTTCTGCTGCAGACTGTATACCAATCAGGTGTCTTTTCAAGTATTCTAACAAAATATCTCCTTTTTCAGCAATCATATACAACCACTTGCTCAATGAAAGATGCATACCTTGAAGAACGAAATGCAGCACAGGTCACTCCACAGCAGAATAAAGAAAATAGCAGTAATCCATTGAATTAAACATCCAAATCACTGATATTGATTAGTATTAGCATTCTGGAAAATATACTGTGTCCCAACAGTATGAAATATCATGAAGAAAATGGTCTATTGACACATAACCAGCATGGATTCAAAAAATAAATAAATAAATAAATAAATAAAAAATGTGTGTAACACAGCTGGCTTTTTATCCACAGAAAATAATGAATGCTATCTAAAGGGGATTTCAAGCTGATTATCTATTTCTAAATTTCCAGAAGGTTTCTGAAACTGTTCCTCACAAATGGATTCTAATTGAATTGCGCACCTCAGCTGTGCAACTGGATTTGTGACTTCCTGACCAAAAAGTCACAGTTGGTAGTAATTGGAGGGGGGAGGGGGGGGGGGGGGGGGGGAACAACACCTAGTGCAAATGAAATTTTATCTGGAGTTACCCAATTGAGCATTATATGTCCTCTGGTACATTAATTTCTATAAATAACTTAGGAGACAATCTGAGCAACTCTCTTAAGCGTTTTTGCAGCTGATGCTATTGTTTACGGCCTAATCAAATTATCAGAGGATTAAAATTAATTACAAAAGATTTAGACAAGATATCTGCACTGGCAATTGACCCTGAATTATAAAAAGTGAGAGATCCTTCACATGAGTACCAAAAATTTTTTGTATAATAACTTACTATGGTCTAAGCAGTCTTTAAAAGACTTAAAAGCACCGACAAGATTATAATAAATAATTAAAGTTGCACAACTATCTAAAAATAATTAAAATTACAAACTTTTAAAAAATCAAAAGATTTTTGATGTATTTTATCACTGAGATAACGTTTGCAACTACTTTTTAGTATTAACTTCCTTGTGCTGTACATTTCCATTAATGACACTTTTTTAGAAAATGTACGTGATTATCACTTCAAAGTTTCTCACAATGGAGTCCTTGCATAAAAAGTTCTCAGTTCACTTTCTGCATCAAATTCAGATAAATTTCCAAGCTTTTGGTGATAGCATCTGTCATCATCATCATCATCATCATCATCATCAGGGACTAAAACTGACTATTGTAAACTGATTATGGTTTTGTTAATAATTTGTTATTTAGAAACATATACGTGTTTTAATACGAGCACTTTTTTAGAATATGACAGTCACTGGCTTGTGCATAAGTATTTAAAATTTTCACTAATCACCTGTTATTTATAAACATGTAATTGTTTTAATATGACCACTTTTTTAGGGTACGACAGTCACTGGCTTGTTCATAAGTATTTAAATTTTACATATTTTTCAAAAAGTTTTATAGCTTTAATTATTTGCACTCTTGCTTGTGCTTCTAAGATATCAATTTTAAAGACTGCTCATAGGAAACACAAACAGAAACAGAGATTGTTGTTAACCACCCCACTTCACCTTTGGCCTTTCTCTTCCCCCATTTCCCATACCCCCTTCTCTCCCATAATTAAGATATAAAGAGCACAAGGCAATACTTTAATTTCAGTTCTTTTTTCCCCATGTCTTGGTATGATGTAGATTCATTGACATATTTCAGACTACATGATGTTCAAAATGCCGAAGTGTAACTGTTATAAATGATGATGATGATGCTTTTAATGGATTAATCACATCAGTGATGGGAATATTACAAATTTTAAAGTGATTGTGATGTAATAAATTATTATACTTACATATATTAAAGATGCATACTTCCATTTGGCAATATGACAATTTAAAAAAATCTGTTAAATTTTGGTTACAGAAATTGTTCTGTTATTGTCGTCTTCAGTTGAAGACTGATTTGTCACAACTCTCCCTGTAAGTGTATCCTGTGCAAGACCTTTCACCTCTGCAACCTACATTAATTCAAACCTGCTTATTGTATTCAAGCCTTGGTCTCCCACTGCAATATTCCCCCAACACCACTTCCAACGAATGGAAAATTCTTTGATATATCAGTATATGTCCTATCAACTGACATCTCCTTTTAATCACATTGTGCCATAAAGTTCTTTGTTCCCCAATTTGATTTTGTACATTCTTGTCATTTATTTGATTTACTCAACTAATCTCCAGTATAAAGATTTCAGTCATAAACAACTTTACAAACAGTTTTATTGGAACTGTCACATATAAAATGTTGTGGGGAAGACAGAACAAAAAATGCATTTTATTAGCAGAACTGTGCAGTAAATCTACTAATGAAACTGCTGCTTTTGAAGTAGAGTTGTGTGGTATACGATTCTAACAGGTTGGAAAGACAGACAAAATCGAAAAATTTTGAAGAATGGCAGCAAGTTTTGATTTATCACAAAAATAGCAGAGCAATGAATACTATAAGAAAGTTGGAGGGGGGGGGGGGGGAGCAATCATTAAAACATAGTTTTTTTCACTGCACCTAGAGCTTTTCACAAAATTATGATCACCAGCTTTCTCCTCTGAATGCCAAACGATTTTGTAGACTCCTATCTGCATAGAAAGATATGCCATCATGACATAAGAGAATTTAGAGATCGCACAGAAATATTTAAATGTTAATTTTTCCCATATCCTTTTTTTTTAAAAAATACTATATTAGCTCCTGACTTCAATCCTTAACCAAGGAGTAACAGAGCGGCATTGTTTGGCTCATTACTCACACAATTCAATACCCTGCTTACAACATGCTAACGTTCCACAATCTTTCACATACTACTGGGAAGAACATCAAAGAGCCCAAAACACAACAAATACTAGTAAACAGTCGCAAACTTCTTATAAACACTGTTAGAAACAACTTTTAAGGACCGTGAACATCAGGTAATACCACTGAAAGATTTTTTTACGATATGTATCTTATATAATGATGCTGGTTCAAAGTAATAGTCTTATCTGACAGGCAGATGTCTGTATATTGTACATTCCTTACCACAAAGAATAATTCAAAGCAATCAAATACTAATTGGAAATGCCTAGAAATGCTTCAGCTAATTATATTTTTACGTCAGTATACATATCTGTGCCACTTAAATTATATCCAAATGCCTAACTTCAGTGCAGTTTCTCTATTTTTAGTGTTCCGTGCCTAAGTCGGTAAAAACGGAACCCTTATAGGATCGCTTTGTTGTCCACCTGTCCACCTGTCCACCTGACTGTTAAAAACCCATTTTCTGAGGAACAGATAGATGTATCAAGATAAAATTTGTGTCACTGAGATCTATGGTGCCTTTTCAGTGTAAAATATTTGAAGCTCCGAAGACACTGCAATCGAAACATACCATATTTTATCACATATTTTAATACTCACAAACTTATAGGGCCTAGAACAACAAAATATGGCAAGAAGCAAGGTTTCACAGTACAAGTAAAGAGAAAATTGTGAAAACTGTTAACTTGTAATAACATTTCATAAAAAAATATTTCTTAACTGTCATTTGTAATCCGATGTCAAACTTTAAATTAAAACAATCAGCAGGTCTGAATACTGGGTCGCAATGGTAAAGTCAAACATCAGGCAAGGAAGGACTTCACTGTTCTTATGACATATTTTAGAATTTATCCATGATCAGAGATGGAGGAGCAATTACTACACTCAGATATAGCATTTCACATAGAACTTTAAAGCGCAGTGGTCCATTATTTTCAACGTTTTCCAGAACAGGGGATACAGCATATACTAAAATGTTTAAATTATCTACAAGATATCAGCACAGGGACAGGTTAGTAAGATCATATTAAAAACATACAAATAATTTCCATAAGGCTGTGAATTGCAAGTTTAGAATGTAATCTTAATAAATGTAGTGTTGCTTTTTTTCTTCAAGGGAATGCTGAATATCCTCTGCCCACAATGCACACCCACTTCCTGATGAGATCTTGCTGCCATAGTTGCCTTACCACAAAATAGAATTAAACACAATTACAGGACTCCTAAACAAAACAAATTATTATTTCAAGTTTATTACAAATGTAACCCAAACAATGCACCAGATGAACATTTAAAGGCAAAACCATTATATGCATATGTTCATCAAAATATTAAAATGTATTCCATACCGGTACATTAAAACAGAAATTTAAGTCAACTTGTGCCTAGCAACATTTACAGCGGAGAAAAAAGTGCTTGTGGACAGCAATGCATTCAGTACAGTACTGGTGCCATTAGCACCCATAAAGTTCTGATGGTAGTGAACAACTTGTAATGCATACACCTAAGATGCAGAACCAAGGCAAAGTAAACTATTTACAAATAGAAAAAGAGGCATTGGCTATTGCATTTTCAGACCAAAAGATCCAAGACATGAATTTCCATTGGGATCATGGGCCGCAAACCGTCACTGACAATGCTCAGCACCGGTAATAGCATTCCTGACCAGAAAGGAAACACTCACAGTACTACGCCTTATTCGGTTTTATTACAAATACACATCAAAATATGCATACATTGATGAACTCTCTTGGATGCTGACAGCTGCAGCCATCAAATGGCAGAAAAGACGAAGTAGGTTTCAAATTAGTTAAGGAAGTATGTCACCAACTGTGAAACAACATTAGCACAGGTACTGATGTACTTGAGAAACACATGCCCCAATGAATTCAATATTAGGAGCTTATTTCTCATAATGTCACTGGTGAAGGAGCTCTATTTATTAATGACACAAAGGATGATAAATATGGTGTTGCCCCAGACTCTTTACTACTGCATATCTTGGACTTCCTGCAGGGATCATTGAGGGTCACACAAATCAAGAGCCTTGTTGCCTGCACGTGTGTTGGCCCAGTCTCTCACCGCACGTAAAAAAAAGAACAGACTCACACATGCTGCTCATATGCTAAAAATTCCTCAACACTTTTCTTTATGTTCACCCCACGGCTCACATCCCCTGAATCATGGGATCATGTCACTATTTATTTTGTGTGAGCACTCCTCAAGTCCATGTATCTGACTGCAGTTGAATCAGTTAGATTTTTCAAACATGGTGAGTGGGCAGTTACACAGGTCACGACCATTACCAGATAGTCCACTATCTTTCCAAATGAAGGATTAGAACAGATATTAAATTCAGACAATGGACCTCAACTCTCATACACAAATGTTTCACCAGCTTTGCCAACAGACTAGAATAATTCATTAACATTAGCACCTCTTCATACTCAAAACAATGGAGATAACAAGAACCTCTTAAGCACTTTGGTTGGTTGGTGGATTTGGGGGGGGACCAAACAGTGAGGGCATCAGTCCCATCGGATTAGGGAAGGACAGGGAAGGAATTCGGACATGCCCTTTCAAAGAAACCATCACAGCATTTGCCTGCAGAAATTTAGGGAAATCACTGAAAATCTAAATCAGGACAGTCAAATGCATGTTTGAACCATTATCCTCCTGAATGCATTAACCACTGTGCCACCTTGCTCAGTAAAGTACTTTCCAAACCCAATGATTACCATAATGCCCACATCCACATTCATTAATGCAGCACTAACATTATTTTTAAACTCCTACAAGAGCATATTGAGAAATGACAGAAGTCTGTTGGAGATCCTCTATGCCTGGCAATCACATACTTTGCTGTCTGTACCTGCAAAGAAGCAGTGTCCCAACAGTTACTGCCAGGTACAGTTATTTGAGTCAGCACTTTCTTAAGGTGCCTGAGATGGAGAGCAGCCATGCTCTGGCATCAAGTGGTGGCCTTTGTGAAATTGATGGCCTGGGGCACTCGCAGTTGTGAAATTATGTATACATAGAGACTACTAATGGCATTTGTTTTGACTGACAAATCTCAACCACTACAGTAATTGGCCATATCACAAATTATGGTAAGAGATATTGTGAAGACATTACACCTTCAAGCTCATTCAAGCACTGAGCTCCAACTAAATGCAGAACTCCTCCCCTTTGAGTTTTATTTATCATTGATATGTCTAGCTACGTGGACCAAGTAGTTAGTGTAAAAAACAGGGCATGTGCAGATCAAGGAACTTTGCTTTCACTGTGTGCACATTATGCAAGTTGGCAAAGTGTCAAATTCACACAGATAAGGGAAGGATTGTTTTATGTGGTCATTGAAACATGAGAAAATAAGCAGTTTGGTTTTAGTACCAATACTTTAAAGTTTGCAGTTTGGTTCCAAGTTTGTTGCTCTCTTCCATTCCTTAGAATACGTACAGCAGCCCAAAGTTCTATAAGGATATCTTGGTGAGTAAATTAATTATATGACAAATCTGTTTATATTTTTCATTATCATTCCATCACTTACCATCCACCTACTTTATTTTCCCACCAATTACTTTTGTTTTTTCCTTTGTTTATTTCTGATTTTCATTAGTATCTTGTAATATTTCGTTTTTTATTTTCAATTTTATCTGCCATCTCCAGGCTGTTGTGTGCCAACAACTCATTATTTAGCTGTACTCTTTAATTTTACTATCAATAACCCTTGAACCCTTCTCTTCTCCTTGTTTTTGCATCTTGAGTGTCTTTTCTTCCTTTCATAGTTATACCTACTTGTAGTATTTCCACAGTCTGGTATACCTTTTATGGCATACTGTCAATAAATCATTTTGTTCACATCACCTGAACATTCAGGAGTTGGTGTTGGTTTTGATCCTTAACGTAATAATGATGTGGCATGTAACATCTTATATGATGTGGCAGGTTCAAAATGTAACATGTAACAAGACGGCATTTTGAAGCAAAAGTGTTGCTTGTGGTGGAACTCTCTACTGTTGAATTTTGATGTGAGGAAAGTGGTTGTGTTACTTGTAAAAGTTCATTTTATGAAAAGGAGAGTTGCTACTCACTATGTAACAGAGATGCTGAGTTGCAGGTAGGCAATTGCTGTGCCTACCTGCAACTCAGCATTTCCGCTATATGGTAAGTAGCAACTTTCCTTTTCAGAATGTTGTTACATTCCATCCTAGATTTTCCACTGTTTGATTTAAAAGTTCACTTTGTGGGGTATGACACCTTGCATGAGACTTTAAAACACAGACATCATATGCGGAGCCAGGTGACGGTCAATACGCCATGTATGATCAGTTTTCTGTGAAATTAAAGTGTTTTGGCAGACTAAATTGCAAAAAGCAATGGAAGTGATGAAGATTTCTTCGTCACAGATATGGTGACATGAGGACAACATGTGGAGACACAAACAAGGTGATTCATAAAGATACACAAATATTTTAATATGTTATTCTAAAATTAAAACCAAAGAAAAAAATTCATACAAACATAGGTCTGCAAATGTTTACAGAGTTACAGCTAATAAAAGATTTTGCCTGAAATTTAACAACTTTGCTAATATGAAGACATCGCAAAACTGCACGAGGTTAAAGTAAAGCACGATTTCCATTTCTTGTTGTGGTCTTCAGTTCTGAGACTGGTTTGATGCAGCTCTCCATGCTACTCTATCCTGTACAAGCTTCTTCATCTCCCAGTACCTACTGCAGCCTACATCCTTCTGAATCTGCTTAGTGTATTCATCTCTTGGTCTCCCTCTACGATTTTTACCCTACACGCTGCCCTCCAATACTAAATTGGTGATCCCCTGACACCTCAGAACATGTCCTACCAACCGATCCCTTCTTCTACTCAAGTTGTGCCACAAGCTACTCTTCTCCCCAATTCTATTCAATACCTCCTCATTAGTTATGTGATCTACCCATCTAATCTTCAGCATTCTTCTGTAGCACCACATTTCAAAAGCTTCTATTCTCTTCTTGTCTAAACTATTTATCATCCATGTTTCACTTCCATACATGGCTACACTCCATACAAATACTTTCAGAAATGACTTCCTGACATTTAAATCTATACTCGAAGTTAACAAATTTCTCTTCTTCAGAATCGCTTTCCTTCCCATTGCCAGTCTACATTTTATAACCTCTCTACTTAACTCCTTTACTACTTTAAGTGTCTCATTTCCTAATCTAATTCCCTCAGCATCGCCCGACAATTCGATTACATTCCATTATCCTCGTTTTGCTTTTGCTGATGTTCATCTTATACCCTCCTTTCAAGGCACTGTCCATTCCGTTCAATTGCTCTTCCAAGTCCTTTGCTGTCTCTGACAGAATTACAATGTCATCGGCGAACCTCAGCGTTTTTATTTCTTCTCCATGGATTTCAATACCTACTCTGAACTTTTCTTTTGTTTCCTTTACTGCTTGCTCAATATACAGATTAAATAACAGCGGGGATAGGCTACAACCCTGTCTCACTCCCTTCCCAACCACTGCTTCCCTTTCATACTCTTCAACTCTTATAAGTGCCATCTGGTTTCTGTACAAATTGTAAATAGCCTTTCTCTCCCTGTATTTTACCCCTGTCACGTTCAGAATTTGAAAGAGAGTATTCCAATCAACATTGTCAAAAGCTTTCTCTAAGTCTACAAATGCTAGAAACGTAGATTTGCCTTTCCTTAATCTTCCTTGTAAGATAAGTCATAGGGTCAATATTGCCTCACGTGTTCCAACATTTCTACGGAATCCAAACTGATCTTCCCCGAGGTTGGCTTCTATCAGTTTTTCCATTCGTCTGTAAAGAATTCGTGTTAGTATTTTGCAGCTGTGACCTATTAAACTGATAGTTCGGTAATTTTCACATCTGTCAACACCTGTTTTCTTTGGGATTGGAAGTATTATATTCTTCTTGAAGTCTAAGGGTATTTTGCCTGTCTCATAAATCTTGCTCACCAGATGGTAGAGTTTTGTCAGGACTGGTTCTCCCAAGGCTGTCAGTAGTTCTAATGGAATGTTGTCTACACTGGGGGCCTTGTTTCGACTCAGGTCTTTCAGTGCTCTGTCAAACTCTTCACACAGTATCATATCTCCCATTTCACCTTCATCTACATCCTCTTCCATTTCCATAATATTGTCTTCAAGTACATCGCCCTTGTACAGACCCTCTATATATTCCTTCCACCTTTCTGCTTTCCCTTCTTTGCTTAGAACTGGGTTTCCATCTGAGCTCTTGATGTTCATACAGGTGGTTCTCCTTTCTCCAAAGGTCTCTTTAATTTTCCTGTAGGCCGTATCTATCTTACCGCTAGTGAGATAAGCCTCTACATCCTTACATTTGTCCTCTAGCCATCCCTGCTTAGCCATTTTGCACTTCCAGTAGATCTCATTTTTGAGACGTTTGTATTCTTTTTTGCCTGTTTCATTTACTGCATTTTTGTATTTCCTCCTTTCATCAATTAATCTCAATATTTCCTCTGTTACCCAAGGATTTCTACTAGCCCTCATCTTTTTACCTACTTGATACTCTGCTGCCTTCACTATTTCATCCCTCAAAGCTACCCATTCTTCTTCTACTGTATTTCTTTTCCCCATTCCTGTCAACTGTTCCCTTATGCTCTCCCTGAAACTCTGTATAATCTCTGGTTTAGTCAGTTTATCCAGGTCCCATCTCCTTACATTCCCACTGTTTTGCAGTTTCTTCAATTTTAATCTACAGGTCATAACCAATAGATTGTGGTCACAATCCACACCTGCCCTTGGAAATGTCTTACAATTTAAAACCTGGTTCCTAAATCTCTGTCTTACCATTATATAATCTATCTGATACCTTTTAGAATCTCCAGGATTCTTCCATGTATACAACCTTCTTTCATGGTTCTTGAACCAAGTGTTAGCTATGATTAAGTTGTGCTCTGTGCAAAATTCTACCAGGCGGCTTCGGCTTCCTCTTTCATTTCTTAGCCCCAATCCATATTCACCTACTATGTTTCCTTCTCTCCCTTTTCCTACTCTCGAATTCCAGTCACCGATGACTATTAAATTTTTGTCTCCATTCACTACCTGAATAATTTCTTTTATCTCATCATACATTTCATCAATTTCTTCACCGTCTGCAGAGCTAATTGGCATGTAAACTTGTACTACTGTAGTAGGCATGGGCTTCATGTCTATCTTGACCACAATAATGTGTTCAGTATGCTGTTTATAATAGTTAACCCATACTCCAATTTTTTTATTCATTATTAAACCTACACCTGCATTACCCCTATTTGATTTTGTATTAATAACTCTGTATTCACCTGATCGAAAGTCTTGTTCCTCCTGCCACCGAACTTCACTAATTCCCATTATATCTAACTTTAACCTAACAATTTCCCTTTTTAAATTTTCTAACCTACCTGCCCGATTAAGGGATCTGACATTCCATGCTCCGATCCATAGAACGTCAGTTTCCTTTCTCCTGATAACAACGTCCTCTTGGGTATTCCACGCCCGGAGATCCGAATGGGGGACTATTTTACCTCCATTTATTTTGTTGTTATTGGTTTTGGTGAATCTAGTAAAACATGTCCCAGATGTGTATCTGCAGTAGTTTTCAAGAACATCCAGAGAAACAAAGACGTAATTTTGTAAAAATTTTAATTTATTAACTACTTGGTCC
Organism: Schistocerca gregaria; assembly: GCF_023897955.1. Taxonomy (NCBI): domain Eukaryota; kingdom Metazoa; phylum Arthropoda; class Insecta; order Orthoptera; family Acrididae; genus Schistocerca; species Schistocerca gregaria. The sequence goes on from NC_064920.1 coordinate 767,049,653, forward strand.
AATTTGTTTCTTTTTTTTTAAATTCCAGACAATTGCACAAAGTTTTCAACATTTACATGCATAGAGCTATGACAATAGAATATTACAAGGGAACTCCAGACTGCCGTGGAATCAGTAAGAAGGAACAGTATTTATCCACGGCTGAACCAGCTCATCACTGTTCAGCCAGCTAGGCTGTAAGTGACGCAAAGTCTGCCTCCGTCAGTGACATCGCTTTAACTCAATCACATTAGGGTTGCAAACCATTAACTGCCACCTGTCTGTTCAGCCTGGATGGCCAACACTACACCATCCACCTGCTCCTGCTCTCCAATTCAAATCTGTTCAAATGTTTGTGATATCTTATGGGACTGAACTCCTAAGGTCATCAGTCCCCTGCTCTCCGATGGGTGAGTCCACACATCAACCTTGGCCAACACCATCGCCATCCCTGTCGGACATTGTGGCCTGCTTTAAAGACAGGTGATGATGCTGCAGCTGGCTGGTTTTGCTCTGCACTGCAGCCACATGAAGACTCATGCGGTATCTGCGTCACTGTCACTGAGACAGCACACCAGGCTGATATTCCACTTGGTAAGTAGCTTACCTCTCTGTGCCACTGGTCTTACTACTCCTGCCGCTCAGCGTGGAATATTACATGAAGATGGAAATGCGCTTGTACAAGCCGGACTGAATCATTGTTAAGATAGGTCTAAGCCATGGTAAAATGTCAATTAGTTAGAACTGGAATAAAGAGTCACAATGGGATTGTTAGATTAGGTTTTATAGTCTTCACATCATGCGGCATTGTTTGAAAACAGCCAAAGTGCTAAGATATCACATGGATGCTAGATGCATCATAAGCTGTAAAGTCGTCAATTAATTCACTGCAGGTGCCTCAGGAAGCAATGCTCATAATAGTGGTAGATCCACAAGCAATAGCCGACAGTGATAAAGGAATGACATAGTGCAAAAATCTATCAGAAGTTGGAAGAGAGGAGACAGTAAAGAAATTAAGGAGATTTTTTAGTGTATGAAACATGTGGGGCTGTTATAGAGCCTTTGATCAGGGAAGAATTAAGTACAGCACAGGTGCATCTGATACAGTGCCTGTGGCTGGGAAAATGTTGGGGTTTTTGCACAGCACAGGTGAAACTGCTGCAGTTCCTAGGGCTGGGTCAGTGGTATCAGTCAGCTCTTGAAGCAAGGCCACTGGATAAATCTCTCAGAGCTAAAGGAATTAATTAAGGAATCAATAAAGGGTGAAAAGAGGAAGAAAGTTCTGACAGATTCCCAAGTCATGATGTCTTGAAATTGTGACCAAAGCTAGTTTACCATGGATCTCTTACTGTCGTCAAGTAAAATATTCTGGATAGCTAAGGTATAAGAATATGGAGCAAAATAACAGTGCACAAACCACAGAGTTCACACAGGCTAGTATCACAACACAATACATTAGTACACAAACCGTTCAGTTTGCATAGGTCAGTTTGTTCCCCCTCAGTTAAGGTAAAAATGTAGCCCACAGCACATGTATTCTCCTTTTTAATGAATTATGATGAGCTGTTTAGTTCTAGGATACTAGTGTAAACTTGTAGATATATTTCATTATTTGCTAGATCATGGTGTTAAGGTAACCGGGTAGTGTGCATATAGATGAATGAAAAGAGAACTGTGAGGTCAAGGGATGCCTGTTGTTTTAATGTTAGTGCTGGATAGCATGTCATATTGTATGTATACATGTGGGGTACATCTTTGTGTAATATTGGAGAATTATATTTGATTTAGTCAGAGGAACATGGTGAAAGTAACTGAGAATATGGGAGATATGAATCTTCGTGGGGAGAATATAAGGTCAACTAGCCGACAGGATGCCATTCCTAGTCCATGCTGTGAAATAACATTGCTGCTATCAGGACCGAAAGTAAAAAGTGTGCAAATGAGGACATATGAACTCGGTAAATGTGAGAAAATGCAGATAAGTGCTAGTGAAGTCTGTCAAATAATGTACAATGTGATACCATGATTGCAGGAGAAAAATTCGGGGTTGAATTTTTTTTCCGCAGGAGAGAGGAGATTGTAACAGGGAAAAAAATTTAGGAGACCTGGAAGCAGAAGTCAGAGCCCATAACTGCACTGAGGTCACAACAAGACAGCAGATGTTGGTCACTGAGCTGTATGGTCAGCTCCAGTGTCATAAGACTGCAAACACCAGAACCAGGCACTAGCCCAATGCCATGTAATCAATGAAGCCGGACCGACCTACTGCCATCCTGTTATAGTGGGGTTAACAGATTTTTGACTTTGGTTCATATGTGACAAGAGGTGTGTCATGTTTTTCATTTGCCACAACTCAAAATTCCACAATTCCTACTTGTGTGACATTAATTACAAAGTCTCTTCTTGTTTGACATGTATGACGTCACATGCCGTATGAACTTTACATCTTGGGACAACAGGCTGGCAAACATCCCCTATGGAGCTCGTACAGGGCACTAAAATCCCTTATTTAATGTTTCCACTATGCTACCTTTTTCCTGTAACTCATCTGTCAAAATTACATCAACGTTAAGCATATATATCACTGATCAATAAACTCAAGTATGATTTGTTTTATAAACCTAATGTATTTATTGAAATCATGCTACCATACATAAAACCACTTGCTTATTATTAAACAATGCATTTAAGTCAGAATGAGAGAGTGTTGTTTAAACTGTGGACAAAGTGTATCATCAAAGTAACTTGAATAATACACTATATGTATCAATAAACAACACTCTGAAGTTTGAAAAGTTATAACAAGCAGTGACACTTCATGTTAACTGTAGCTTTCAATCAACTGCAATTACACATAGACAATAGACATCAATCATCAACAGCCAACACTCAATATTAGTTATTCTTGGAGAAATGTGAACAAACTATTTTTCCAGTGTGTATAGTTGAGCATAAGACACTTTGTGGTGAGTGCATTAGACCTTTGGGAAATGATGTTCTATGGTTCTGACTGGCAACGAGATCATATGCATAGCCTATATGTAAAATGTGTTCATGTGTTAATAAAACGTAAGTGTTATTTTGTTCCTAAACATTTTTTCCACGTCATTTTGCTGCACTAAACAAAGAATCAAACATATTATAGGCCCAGCTCTGAATTAAAGTGAGTTAATAAATTTCACGGTGACATGTTCTCGCACTAAGGTGTTCAGAAGTTCATATGAAGTTGCATTGACTGCACAGTGAATAAAAGTGAATAGATCGTGAGAATTATGCAACTTGGAAGTTTGCTGTTGAGGCATATTTGCAATTGGATGACCTTTGGGATGTCGTAATTGGTACACTGAAACCTATGAAACCAAGTTTTTATGCTAAGGAATGGAATGCGAAATCAAAACTAATCCTTTTGATTGAGCCAGTAAATTATGTTCACATAGAAAAGGCTATGTCAGCAAAGGAGGACTGGGACAAACTGAAAATTGCATTTGAAGATGGAGGTTTAACCAGTAAAGTAGGATTATTTCGTGAGCTGATAACTACAAGATTAAACAAGTACAAAAATGAGGATGAATATGTGAATAAAATAATTTCAATCTCACATTATCTGAAACCGCAAAGAATGATTTGGCACTTCATTGTTAGCACGACTATGAGAGAAATATTCACCAATGATTATAGGTTTGGAAAATTCAGGAATACCCATTACAGCAGAAAGTCTGAAGGTAAAGATTCAACAGATGTGAAAAATGAGCCAGTTTCTTATGATACAAAGATAGAAACAGTGTCAACTTCACACTCTAAATACAAGAAGAAGAAACCAATACAATGCTTCAGATGGCAGAATATTGGAAATTTTCCTTCACAGTGTAACAAAAGGTTGAGTATTAATGAAAAGAAGCATGTTAATTCTAACAGTCGTGAGAGGAAAACCATCCATACAAGTAAGGCACTTTCTCCTTTTTATTCTTTCAGTGAAGCAAGCGACAATCATGCAGAATGATTACTAAATTCAGGAGAATCTGTGAATATTATTAAAACTCTACCAGTTTTGTATGGTACAATTCAAGGATTGACATTAGAATTTCCACAGCTGATGGTTCTAAGTTAAAGTGTGAACTCGCAGGAAAAGCTGATTTTAATTTGCTACTGAATGAGGAAAAACGAATTGTTACTGCTCATGGTGTACATTATGTGAAGAATATTGCAACTAATTTGGTGTCAGTAAACGAAATAGTAAAGAAGGGTAACAAGGTTTTCTTCGATATAGCAGGCGCCAAAATAATTGACTCATGCGACGATATTGTAGCTACTGCCACTAATGTAAACTGTACTTACACATTAAATACAGTTCAAGATATTGCTGAAACTGGAGATCACCCTGTTTATGCTGTATAATGTTTCTTGTGGCATTATTGGAGAATATGGCAACTGGAATGCAAAACTGTGGAAAGAATAATGTACAATGTGAGGCATGTTTGCAAGGGAAGCAGGGTAGACTGCCATTTAAATCAAGTCAAATCAGATCTACTCAAGTCTTGCAACTCATTCATACAAATCTCTGTGGACATACAGAGAATAAATCCTTAGGAGGTAATACTATTTGCTGACATTCACAGACGATTGTTCTAGATACATTCATGTTTACTTTGCAAGGACTAAGGATCAAGTGAGTGATGTATTTGCTTTTTATTGCAAAATGGTCGAAAGAAAAATGGGAAGGAAAAATTAAAATTATTAAGTCAGACAACGGATCAGAATATATAAACAGATAGTTTAAGGTACAGTTGAATGATATTTGTATCAGGCATGAGACTACCATTCGCTACAGTCCCTCTCAGAATGGAGTTGCAAAATGTGCAAATAGAACTATTGCAGAAAAGGTAAGACTTATGCTAAGTAATGCTGAGCTACCTATGTGTTTCTGGGCAGAGGCATATCAACAGCAGAGTACTTAATTAACAGATCATCTACCAAAGCTGTGAGAAACCAGACACCTTATGAAGTATGGAGCTGGAAAAAATTGGACCTAAGGCACTTGAAAATCTTTCGATGTGAAGCCATGGCTCAAATTACAAAACCATTAAGAGGTAAATGGGATGCAAAATCGCAGAAAGATATTTTATTTGGATACTGCGAGAATTCCAAAGGATACAGATTACATAATCCTGTGAATAAGAAGATAATAAGTAGTAGAGATGTAGTATTTGTAGAGGATTCTAAACATAAAATAAAGGAAAACAGTCAAAATAATACAGAAATTCAACCAAATATAAGGTGTGATAATGCTTAAAAGGAGATGAAAACTGAAACAGGGGAAGATAAGGCTGAAGAGCAAACTGATACGCTACCTGAGAGTGAAACTGAGGATGAAGATTCAATAGTGAAAGTCAGTTTAAGGTGTTCTACACACATAATAAAACCAAAAAGATATCCAGAGTATGAAACATATGCTGCCGAAACTTTCAGGTAAGTGCCAATGCCCAAAGTTGGAAAGAGGCAATGGAAAAGGAATTACAGCCATTTTTGGATAATGATACATATGAATAGGTTGACATGCCTGAAAATAAAAGGCACTAAGAACAGGATGGGAACTGAATATTAAAAATCCTGAGAGTGCAACACAAAAATTCGAGGCGAGATTGGTAGTTACAAGATATTATCAGAAAGAAGGAACAGATTATCAAGAGACTTTCTCACAGTAGTGAAATATTCATCATTAACATACGTTTTAGCTCTTGCAGTAAGAGAAGATTTATTAATTCATCAAATGGATGTATAAACAGCCCGTCTGAATGGAAAGCTGGAAGAGGAAATACATGTGATCCCACCCGATGAAGTTAAAAGATCTTATCAAGGGAAAAGGGAAGTTAGGTGTTTGAAAACGGCATGTCCAGATTAAAGCAGAGTGGACACTGCTGGAATAAATGTTTCTATAAAACTTTGATAAAACTGGGCCTGTCACAGTCATAATCAGATCAAAGTATTGCACCATGCACCAAATCGTTGCAGCTCCTCCTGCATTTCAGTACAATTTTCCATTGTTACAACCTCTCCACATACTAGAGCATCATCTGCAAATAGTCTCAGTGAACTTCAGCTGTTATCCACACAGTCATTTATATATATTGTTAATAGCAACAGTCCTATGACACTCCCCTGTGGCACACCTGAAATCACTCTTACTTCGGAAGACTTCTCTCCACTGAGAATGACATGCTGCTTTCTGTTATCTAGGAACTCTTCAATCCTATCACACAATTTGTCTGATATTCCATATGCTCTTACTTTGTTCATTAAACACCTGTGCGGAACTGTATCAAACGCCTTGTGGAAGTCAAGAAACATGGCATCTACCTGGGAACCCATGTCTATGGCCATCTGAGTCTTGTGGAAGAATAGCACGAGCTGGGTTTCACACGATCGTCTTTTTCGAAACCCATGCTGATTCCTACGGAGTAGACTTCTAGTCTCCAGAAAGTCATTATACTCAAACATAATACTTGTTCCAAAATTCTACAACTGATCAACGTTAGAGATACAGGTCTATAGTTCTGCACATC